>NW_008795575.1:626922-656474 GCF_000699145.1 Aptenodytes forsteri
CCTTGACTAGTGTAAGCACTGCTCAGCAACAACTAGACCATCGGTGTGTTATCAACATTATTCTCATCCTAAATCCAAAACACAGCACTGTACCAGCTACTAGGAAGGAAATTAACTCTGTCCCAGCCGAAACCAGGACAGTCTTCCTTTCCAAAACTGGGGTGGCTTCTCCTCTGGCTTGAGAAGAGGAGCCAAGGACAGGCTGGGCTTACATGGATCAATGCTGAAGGAGGATTTGGACGGGCTGGCAAGCGGGACACAGGCTGGTTCCTGGCAGCTGTGTTGAACTTGTGAGTCCCAAAAGCTCGTGGCAAAAGTTGGAGTTGATATCATGGGCAAGAAACGCAGCTATGCCATCAGACGCTGTGTGTCTGCTCTCTATCACACGTCCTGCTGCCAGATGTCCTGTCACCCCCGGCCCCACTCCCTAGCAGCAGGGACGCACCCCAGGGATAGTGTTTTACCAGCTGCCAGCATCTGGAAGGTGTCACTGACTGTGTTAAGCCGGTTGAGCGTAAACACTGGAGTCTGTTGGCGTAGCTTAACCAAAAGGTGCCAAAGTTATTCTCCGTCTTCACATAAACAGGATCTGCGAGGAGAGTCAGCAGTTCAGGGAGGGATTAGCACAGAAATGGAAAGGAGCAAATTTTTTCCGCCTATCACAGTCCATCTGCAAGCCTGATGTCTTCAGTTCAGGGGGCTGTGTCATGGCCGCAGCCCTGTCCCCAGCCCCCTGCTCTCCTGCTCTTGCTTTGGCATCTGCCAAAGGCTTTGAGTGGCAGGTTTCCAACAGGGAAACTCAACTCAACTTTGGACTCGGCTCTTGACCAGTCTGGGGTGGCTTTTGTTAAGGTTCATGTTTCTACTAGACCTTGGCCCAAGAGGTCTTTGATGCCCGTTCAGGCTCCAGCAGGTCTCCGCTCCCTGCTCTCACTGCCTGGGGGAGGCTGATCGGATGAGAGCAGGGGCAGGGAAGAGGAGGATGGATTTCATCCACCTGCATCAGCCCCTGAGCACACGGTTGGGTTGGGTTGGGTTTGCCCACGGTCTGTTTTGCATTTGGCCCATCTGCTCGGGCTCCCTTGCCACAGAGCACAGCCAGAGGTGTGTCGCAGCCCAGGTGTCTTTCTTGCAAAACTGCAAATAACAATAAATATTCCCCAAAGCTGGGACCAGAAGTGGAATGGGGCAAAAATTCTGGCTTTTGGGCTGGGTGCCCCCAGCATACATGGCCACTAATGCATGGGGGATGTGCGTGGCTGGTTGTGCAATGCTGAAGCCCTTGGGGGAGGGAGATGGAAAAGCAAACCTCCCCACAACAAGCTTTTATATTTTCGCAGCCAGATCCTTCACTTGAGAAGTAACTGAGGCAGCTGTGTCCTTCTGCCCTTCCTTCAAACTCTGACTTTACAAACTAAAACAAAGTCCAGTTTTTGGACTTGACCAAATGTTCCAAAATTTTTGAGAAATCCAAGCAATCAAAGCTATTTGAAGGGAAATGTCTTCTCTTTGTTCCACACTGCTCTTTGTCCTGCCTTAATTCAGAATTGCCAGTGAGCTGAGGGGCAAAAAAAAGCTGCCCCTAAGCTTTAGCTGGTGATACCCAATCTAGAGGATCTGCTCAGGCTCTTGCGTGTGGGAAAGCATCAGAAATGGCTTTGAGCATAAGCCCCAGGGCCAAGAAGCAGATGCAGAGGGCTTTCGCTTGACCTTCTCTTAACACATTGCTTCTTCCCTACCTTCCACTTTGTTTCTTGCTGTACGGCTGCTGGTTGCGACTCTCCCATGGTTTCGGTCAGAGAGCCTGGGCAGATCCACATGCCCAACCCTTGCAGCGCCTGGATGCACAGAGCTTCTGCCCCTGCCAGCCCTCCCCGTCTCCTTGTGAGGTACTTGGCGTTTAGCAGGCGTTGCTGCAAAAGCACGAGGCAGGCAGAGCTCAGCATTTAATCTATTGGTTTCATAATGATGTGGATTTTTTAATTTTCCATGCTTGCTTTTTTTCTCTCCAGGGTGAACCTGGGCTCCAGGGCTTGCCGGGACGTGCGGGTTACCCCGGCTCGGATGGCTTCCCTGGCCTGGATGGCAAACCTGGGCCGTGGGGGCTGCCGGGAGAACAGGTGAGCCATGGGCAAGCAGGCAGGCAGGCAGGACCATGGCATGGCCAGCGTTGGGGTGGGGAAGCTGCAGCCCCAAGCCCTGAGCAGGAGACAAGGGGCTCCTAATGCTGCTGCTCTTTATGTTTGCTTGCCTCCTTTAACTAAAATATTCCTCCTGAACCTACAACCCCAGGCAGTCCTGGATTAGTGCCTCAAGGTTCATGTTTCCCAAAAAAAAGGGCTGTAGAACCTCACACACGTGCGTTAAGGTGCAGCTGGGATAACCCAAGCGCTGCAGATCCTGCATTGTGGTGGGCCTGAGCACGAGGGCTGGGCTGCTCTTCTGCATCTCAACCTCCTAGTTGCTTTGACAGGAGAAAATAACTGGGGGGGAGAAAGAAATGAGAGCAGTTACGGACTGCCTGGATAGTGTTCAAGCTATGAAGCTGGTCACTTCGTGGTGTGATGGTCCCTGCCCTTTTCCAGACCCCTGGCAGCGATCCCTGGGGAATACGGGCAACGCACCTGGGCTTGGAAGCTTTCTCAGGGGGCTTTTGGAGGATGGTGACAGGGACTGGACCACGCTGAGAGGTTTGGGGCTCTCAGCAGCCCCCCGGGAGTCTGCACCAGGGTGGCTGTGGGCAGGAGGCAGCAGCTGCCGGCGCAGTGGGGAGGGGGGAGTGGAGCTGGACATGGGTGGGAGGCGCTGAGCAGCCCCTCAGCACCCACTCTGCTTCTTCCTCCCTCTCCCCAGGGACTGCAGGGCTTCCAGGGTGACCGAGGGCTGGCTGGCGAGAAGGGAGAAGAGGTAAGCTGGCTCTCACTTGCTTAGTCACTTGGTGCTGTGGGCACGATTCGGTGCCAGCCCCAGTCCCAGCCTGTACGCTTAATGCCAAGCAGTAAGAGCTTTTCATTACTGGTTTCGCTGGTACTGCACCAGCAGCGCCTGGCACACACATGTCCCCCCAGCCTGCTGGCACGCATGTGCCAGCCTGATGTTGCGTTACGGTGTGGGATGCCCTAATTGCCGCCCTCCAGCCGTGCGGGATCCGGCTGGCGGCCGCCCTCACCGCTGTGCCTGCTCAGCCTCCGGCCGTCCGAGTGCCCTGTGCTCGGAGCTGCCCCAGCCCGGGGGCGGCGGGGGCTGCTAGTGCATGTTGCTGTGGTTCCTCTCCAGGCTGTTCCAGCGGTTTCTCAGCCAGGATATCAAATGTCCATAAAAAAGTGAATGCTAGTGGTTTGTTGCCCTTTTTTTTCCTTCCCCCCTCCCCCACCCCCCGAGTCTTTTTAAGGCAAGTGTTAACTAAAATATTTAGAGCTTCCCAGGAGACGCTGGGCTCCTCCGAGGTCTGATCATACTGGGGTGTTTGAAACCCAATTTCTTCTTTTTGAAGCAGCAACCCCACAAGGTTTATCATATACCTTTTCTGGCCCATACTTCGTACCCTCTTGCCTGTGAGCATCATCCCAGCAGCCAGATGGAGGATCTCTTGCCCTTGGTCTCAACCTCTCTGTGCTTGAGCACTCAGCAGCTGTGGACACGTGAAGCTTTGCACCGCTCGCACGGGCCCATGAAGCTTTTCTTTTTCTTCCCCGCTGCCGCTGTGTGCAGCTCAGGGCACCATGGCATCCTCCAAGGCACAGGCGATGGGCATGGCCCTGCCACCCGGTGCAGCGCTGCCGTGGAGAGCCCCGTCCCAGCCCTGCAGGTGCTGGGACACCTCCGTGTCACCGTTGCGTGTGGCGTGGTGCAACACTAGCTTGGGACATGGGAGCGGAGTAGCCACAATGGGGGGGCATCGTGCTGGGGACAAGCAGCTAGGCTTTTCTTCTGGGGCTGCCTCATTTAGCACAAGCTTGAGGGTCCCCATCCCCCTGCAGCACACCAACAGTCCTTTGGGGCACAGCAGCCATGTTTTAGCTCCTGATGGTCCAGCTGGGGCTCACATATCCTTGTTGTTCCCGTTTCAGGGTTTCTTGGGTGACCCTGGACCGGTTGGGGAGAAAGGAGAGAAGGGAGCGAAGGTGAGGGTGTCTCTCCTTGCTCTTTACAGCCCCGCCTGGGTCGAGCAGGGGGTTGATCCTTCCCTGCCACGGCCCCCCAGCCCCAGGTCATGCTCTCCCCCATCTCTCAGGCTGCTCTTGGCTTTTCCAGGGGGTGAAGGGAGAAAATGGTCTGCCAGGTCCTGCTGGGCTTCACGTGAGTTAACGGGGAAGCTGGGGATGTCTTGCACCCTGCCATGCCGGGATTGCTCCTTCCCTCCATCCCCTCTCCTGGGCTGACCCCTTTGCTTCTCTGCGATGGCCCCGAGCTCTGTCCCTGGCTCCAGCCCACGTTCTCCTGGCTTTGGGCAAAGCCCTCGTGGTCTCTGTGTTTTCCCTGACCCTCCTGCAAGGGATGGGACAAAGGCAGCTGCCACCTTGGGGTGAGCACCTTGGGGTGGGCACCTTGCTGACACCCCACTCCTGGCTTCTCTCCCAGGGGATGTCGGGTCTGAAGGGTGTGACGGGCTTCCAAGGCCCCATGGGGCCAGAGGTGAGTGGTTTTGCTTTCTCTGTGTCACCAGCCCTCCCCGAAGAGGTGCAGGAGCCTGGTGCTCCCCACTGGAAAGATGGGTCCAAGAAGGGAGGACTTGGGCTTTGCAGGTCACTGGCACTGCTTTCTGGTTCGCTCTTACAAAATCCTTGGTTTGTTTTTTTTTTTCCGAGAGCTGGACCTAAACTACATCTGTATCTTTGTCCTGGAGGTGGCTCTTTATTAACGGGGATATTGCCCCAGAGCAACCAGGCATGTTGTCCTTCTGCTTGTTGGGGGCAGGAGCTTCCCCTCGCCTCCAAAATCTCCCACATGGACGTTTGCATCCCAGCTCATCCTCCTGGCTGGCGATGAAGAGAAACGAGCCTTTGCAGAGCACGTTTCACCACAGTTTATTTTAGGTGACCACCTTCAGCTGAGATGAATCCCAGGCTGACAGCACCTTGGTTTTTCCATGCTGCTCTCGGCACACTGATAGCTTAACTGCTGCCACATCTTTGGGAGGCATCCCAGCCAGGGAAGAGTTTGCAGAGGATTTAAAAGGAAAATTAAAATGTTTTGGTGGTGGTGAAAAGAAGCACCTTCCAACACGAAGGCAGGCGGGGAGCCAGGGGCTGGCCAGGTAGCTGTTCAAAGGGACATCAAGTAGCTGATGCTTGATGTGAAGAAAAGGGAGAATTTGGGATGTGAAGACTGAAAGGAGAGAATCAAAGCAAAACAGACTAGAAAAATGGCATCCTTTCTCTCCTGCTCCAGGGAGAAGGTGGCTCAGCGGGTCCCCCGGGGCCTGCCGGCCCCATGGTAAGTCACAGCTTCTTGGTCCAAACTTCTGCTGAAACGCAGGGGGTGGCTGGGCTGGGGGACCTGCTGCCATCTGGCTCGCAGCAAGAGCGAGGCAGGACCACCACGGGCAGGCTGGGACGTGCCGCGATGTCCTGCCGCGTTTCATCCCTTGTGCTGATTTACACCTGAAAAAGATGCCTCTGCTTAAAATGCAGCCTCCTGGTAGTGGGAGGAAAAATTGCAAAAGGACAAAAGGTGTTAAAACTCACGCACACCAGTAAAGCCCCCCCAGCATCCTCACTAGCCCGGGGCTGCCTCTGCTGCCATGGGAGATGCCTAGGGGGGCCCCGTCCCGTCTCCTCCTGCATGGTGCACGTGGCCGCAGGGCTGAGCACGCTCTCGCCTTGCAGGGAGAGCCGGGCCAGCCGGGATCCGTCGGATGCCAAGGCATCAATGGCTCTCAGGTGGGTCTGCCCCAGTTCCCCTCCTTTGCTATTTGGGATTTTCTGGCCACTGCACTCACCCCATCCCTTCCCTGCTCTCTCCCCAGGGAGAAATGGGCCCCCCTGGCTTGCCCGGTCCCCGGGGCCCCAAGGTACGTCAGTACACGCCTGCACCAAGGGATGAGAAAACCTCACGGTGGTGGGGTGTCTTGGGACAGCTGGTGGGGGTGCTGGGATGGGAGGGTGTCCCGAGGGTCACCCAGCCCGGAGGGGGGTCTCCTCCAGCTGGGCTGTGATCTCAGCCCACCCCAAAATCTGCAAAGAGGCTGAGATGGGGGTGGGAATCCTTTCTGTATCCCTTGCAGTGGTGGGGGGGTCCCCTCGCACCAGCCGGCTGGGAGCCCTGGAACTCCTCAGCAGTGCGGTATTTCCCAGGAGAGGTTTTGCACCGCAGGCTTTGCACGATGTGTGCAGGGCTTTGATTCTAACAGCAGCTCCTCGTCCCCCGCTGCTTTGCAGGGACCGCAGGGCTTGCAGGGGAGACGCGGCCCCCCCGGCCCCAGGGGCATGCAGGTAAGCGGGTGCTGTCCTGGCTCAGAGCCCACCATGTCTCCGAGGTGTGGGTCCCCTCGCCATGCGCTTGCTGAGCAAGGAAGGAGCGGCTGGGACTTGTCCCCCATGTGCTTTGCAAATGAGCATGAAGTCCTTGACCCTGTGGGTCTTTATGACCACCCAGGAGTGGGTGGGAGTGGGTGGGTGGGAAGGGCCGTGTCCCGAGGGCAGGCTGCTGGCTGCAGCCCCTGCTCTGGGCAGGACGTGCAGGCACGGGGGCGAAGGGAAGGGTGAGCTGATGGGGACATGGTCCCTGGGGCGTGACGTGCAGCTCCTGGAGGGCCGGGCAGGGTTCCTATGGGCTGGGGTCTCATCCGCAGAGCAGGACAGTGAGCAGCATCCCTATTCTCCCAAACCTCCCACCACCTTTGCTTTTCCCCAGGGCCCAGCTGGGATGGAGGGATCCGCTGGTCCCAAAGGAGACACCGTAAGAGCTTCTTGCTGGCTTGCTTTGACCTTGGTGGGGATGAAGCCCAGGCTTGAGGGCTTTCCTCAGAGGGACCTGAGAGGTGGGGTGAGGCGTCCCTGCCCTTGCTTTTGGAGGGGAGAGGGGGTTAGCGCTTGCAGCGGACCTCGCAAATGAACCCTGGAGGTCCCTGGCAGTCCTGGGGAGGGGACACGGTGGGGCTGGGCCCTCTCTGCCCAGCACGGCACGAGCTGATGCCAGCACTCCCCTTGCAGGGTGCAGACGGTGCCCCCGGGCTGAGGGGACAGCCGGGACAGGAGGGCCCTGGGGTAAGTCCATGGGAGCGGGTGGCTGGGTGCGGGGTGCTCTCATCCTCCCCCTTGCAGCCCCCCGAAGCACTGCGGGGGAATGCCCTGCTCCCCCCTGCCACCCCCAGCTTCCCACGGTGTTTGTGGCACAAGGGCTGGTGGGGATGATGGCCGCGTCCCTATGGCCACGCTCCTTATCTCCAAACTCCAAAGCTCCTCTGACTCTACTGCTTGCAGGGGCCTTGATTTTTTTTTTCCCTATGGATTTATCAGCAGAGATGCCTCAGCCCCAGCCCTGCCTATCCCTTCCCTGGTGCGCGATTAGGTGCACCCCTTTTCCCAAGGGGTTTGGGTGCTGAGCTGCCCTTTCCAAAGGGTGAGGAGGCCAGGGCAGCCTGGCCTTCCTCCTGCCTGACCCACGGTGTCCCAGCTGACCACAACCCTTGGTGCATTTGCTTCTCATGTGCCAAAACCCCGACACGCAGAGCTGAAAACTGGTGCTTGCAAAAGGGATGAGGGATGCGGGGTGGGATGTGGGTGGTGCATTTTGGAGGCTAACAAGGACCTTGTCCTCATGCTGGGGGCTGCTGTGTGGGCGGGGGCAGACTTGGGAGGGCTTATGCATCCCCTGGTCCCTGTTGGGGTGCAAATCCCACCGTGGCATCAGCAGCAGTAACTCTGCAGAGCTCAACTGATGTCTCCCATTTATCAGCGTCTTCCCGTCCCCATAGCGTGGGAGGGTTGTCAGCCTCCATGAGTGCATGCAATATTTTCCTTTGTGGTTCTTTTTTTTTTAACTTGCATTTTGTGTCTCTCTCTGAAGGGGTTTATTGGCCTGCCAGGTTCAAAAGGCACCCAAGGAGAGCGGGTGAGTGATTGGCACCCATGCCAACCCTGCTTGGGATGCAGGAGAGCCGCGCGTTAGAGCAGCCCAAAGCACCAGCTTCATGTTCTTTGCCTGTGTTTGGACTTGACGGTTGAATAGGTGGCAAATGCAGTCGTTTGGGAAGGCAGAGCTGCACTTGGGCTTGCCTTGCTCTAATAAGAGGAGCTTTCAGACACGACTGTTTGTCCTAAGATATTGTCTGCTTTGGGGAGGCGGCAAGGGAAGTGGGAGTGCTTTAGCATGTGTTAAGGGACACGGTAATGAGGACAAGGTGCTCAGCATCGTGCTGGCATCAGGACGGTGCAGCTGGGATGCCACCACCAGCTGCTGCAGGCATCCTACCTGCCAGGGAGCTGGGGGTAGGATTGGCATGGGGTGCTGGGGGCACTAACGGTTTGGTGGTGAATGAACCCAGAAGCTCTGGAGCCCCACCGCCATGAGGAGCAGATCCAGTATGTACCTGCTCCCAGCTCCGAAAGGCCCATCGGGAGGAAAGCCGTGATCTAAGTTGGGCAAAACTAACTTTCTTTGATGCTAAAATCAGATCACGGCATGCTTTGGTTGCAAAGAGTGGCATAACATGGTTTCCTGAGTGTATCCTCCACCTCTGCTGCTCCTGCAGGGCTGTCGAGGTCCGGGTGGAGCCAAGGGAGACCTGGGAGCCAAAGGAGACAAGGTACCACGTACCCAGGCTTGCGGGGGGATTCCTCAAGCTGCTTTCTCTTTTGTTGTTCATATGTGCCATTTTCCAGGTAGTGGATGAGTTTCTGTGGATGTCCAGGGACCCAGGGGCATTTGCTTTCGGGGCCTGTGAGAGCCGGGTAGCTCAGGCTGTGCTTGATCCCACCACGCTGCCGCCCCTGATCCATCCTTCCCTGCTCCGTCTTGCTTTGGCTGTTTAAAAATGTTATATTGCCCCATTGTTGGTGCCCCAGGGATGCTCTCGGAGGAGGGTTGTGGGGTGTTCACCCAGAGTGGCCTCATGCCAAAGGCCGGGTGTGCAGAGAGCCAGGGCAGCAAGCGATGGGCTGTCTGGGGGGTTCCTGCCCGTGGGCGGGGGAGCCCCAGGCACTGGCTGTCCCTCTTGTTTGCAAGCCCTGCTGTGACATGCTGTGTCTTATTCCTCCAAGGGTCCACGTGGAGCACAAGGAGCAAAAGGGCCCCCAGGGATTCGGGGCCAGGTCGGCTTGCAGGGCTTTCCCGGCCCCCGAGGAGCAGCGGGGCCCCGGGGACCAGATGTAAGTGCCGCGTCTGGTCCAGGGTGTTGCATGGTGGGACGTGCGTGTGCCCAGTGTCATGTCGTGAGGTGGGTGGCGTGGGGAGGGGACAGCCCTGAGGGATGCAGGCAGCGTGGGCAGCGCTGCCTTGCCCCAACCCTGCCCGGGGTGAGCACTCCTGCCTGCTCCTGAGCCCGGGCGATGGGCGGCGTGCCTTGGTGCCTGCCCAAGAGCCACGCGTTGCAGTGCTGCTCTCTCCCACTGCCTAATCCTGGCTCCCCTCCAGTGTCCTGGGCATCTCCACCACCCTCTTCCTCCTCCCGCGGGCTGAAGGCACTGGACTGTCCCCAGCTAAAAGCCCACCTGGCAGCAGTACTGGTATTTCTTCGCTCGTTGGGGCGGTGGGAGCTGCTGCGGGCTAAGGGAGCCCTCTAACGGCATCTCCCTCCACGCTGCTCGGGCACCGCTGGCCTCTGCTCAGCCGCGGGGAGCTTTGCTCAAAGCCCCCATCCTCGGGGTCACAGGTGCCCCCAGCACCACAGCACTTGGCACCAACAGAGTTTTGACCCGGCTGCTCCAGACCCCTCTGGCTCTGCCCCCATCAATGACCCGAAATTCAGCGATGCGAGGAGAGGGCAGCTTGAGACAGGGGATTTCCAGCAGGTCTGAGGGCAGCCCTCCCCAGCTGCCTCTGCCCGAGTATCTTTGCAGGGTTCCCGCTGAGTCCCCGCTCCATGTCAGCACCCTTCACAGGTATTTTGAGAGCACAGGGCTCACGGATCGCTCTCTTGAACTGCTGCTCATCTCCGACTCCTGCTGGGCTCTCTGCCTCCTGGAGCCTGTGCTGGCAGCTCCAGAGGGCTGCCGTCGCCCAGCCGGCTGCCCTGCTTCTCACCAGCCATACTGCCCGGCCCCGACCCTCGCCAGCTCCCAAGCGCCGAGCCACAGAAAAAAGGCACGATTTTTAGAGTGCTTTTTCCTGCAGTGTCTGCTCTGAGTGAGCTGTCAGGATGGACAAACCCAGCTGCAGATCAATTTTTCTACCTGGGAGCTGAAGCCAGGCTGGCTGCTTATCTCTAGTGGTTTCCAGCTTCTCAGGAGAAGGAGAAGTGGGGATTATATTTTCCCACCCACCTTTCTGGGCTGCAGCATCCCCCCACGTGTGATGCCCTCCCTCTCGGAGGGCTTTTGGGATGCCTGTCTGGATCTGCTCTCACATTCACTCTTCAGGATGAGAAACGAATCCTCCCACCTCTCCAAGAGATGGAGATGCAACACGACTCATCTCGTTGCCGGCGGTGCCTTTTCCACCCAACCAAGCAGCGCTGTGCCTGCCCTGCTGGGGCTGTAACGGAGGAGGCAGGAGCCTCGGCACACCAGTCCTTTGAATTGCCTTTAATTTGATCAGCAGGAAATGAAAATACTCAACTGTGCTCCTTTGGGCCAACACTGAATCCATTGAGCTTTTTTTCTCTGGCCAGTTTTATAAACCTGAGGGATGGGGGACGACCCCCATCCCCACCCCAAAGGTCGGCTGGTGCCCCAGGTCACATTGCCATTTAATTAATGTTACCTCCGGCCATGTTCCCTGTGTTTCTCCCTTACACAAGGCAGGGGGACGGTGGCTGCGTGGCTGGGGGAGCAGGCAGAGGATCAGAGGCTGCCTTTGCCCTGGCCGACTCCTCTCCTCTCTCCTGGCAGGGGGAAGAAGGCCAGATCGGCCCGGCGGGGCTGAACAGCAGCGAGGGATCCAAGGTCAGCGCTGGCATTTGCTGCTGTGTCCCCTGGTTCCCCACAGGCTGCCCTTGTCCTCGTGCGGAGGGGCAGGGATGCAGCCACCCTGCCCGGGGCCTCCAGCGTGGGTCCCAGCACCCAGGGGACAGCATTACGATGCCCCCCCAGGGAGGATCCCCAGCCTCTTGGCCCCCCACCCCGTGCATGGCATCCCTGCACCCGCTACGGCCATGTGCCGACCTGCCGACGCGGTGGTGGCTGGATGAGTCCCCTCGGTGCTCACCGGGGTGGAGGGGCTGGGGGAGACCTGCGGGGTGGCCTAAAATGACTGTGTTCCCCTTTGTGTGAATTTTAGGGAGGCCGAGGACCTGATGGCCCGAAGGGAACCCCAGGACCACGGGGAGCCCGGGTAACTAATGGGGGGCTGGTACTCGCAGCTGAATCTTGGAGCTTCTTTGGCTGTGGGAGATTGAAACAACCCTGGAGACCCCTCACTGGGTGGCTTGGGATGTGCTGGGGCTGAGCCGTGGCATCTTTGGGCGCTAGCTTTGCCTCCAAATCTGCAGCTTTATTGCTGGCAGAAGGATGCTTTTCTTAATGCTTCCTGTTTTCCAGGGCCGCGTGGGTCAGCGTGGGCTGGTTGGAGTCCCTGGGCTGCCCGTAAGTAGCAGATGACCCATGTCCCTGTGCTGGCGCGTGGTGCCATCAGCGCTGGGACAGGGAAGCCAGCTCTCGGGGAGCAGCGTATCCTGGGATGCGGCCGGATCAGAGGGTTGGGATCTGCTTGGGAATTTGCACAGGATAAGTTGGAGATGAGCAGCTCAGGCTTTTGCACATTGCATGAAGTGTTTTGACAAGCCACCTGCCCAACACCACAACTTCCCTCTTAACCCTGAGCATAGAAAATTCAGGAAATAACAACTTTTTAAGAAAACTCTGTTATTCAGTCGTGTTTGGTGAAGGAGCCAGGAATAAATAGCTGGGGCAAGAGGGGAAAAAACATGGTCGAGATGTTCACAGTGGGAACGGGTTCCCTCCCACATTCATGTTATTTCCCAGCGATCGCATCCAAAGGTGGGATGGAGCAGGGAGGAGTTGCAGGAGCTGTGCGGGGATGAGCCACGTACTAACTAACCCATGTCCCAATACAGTCCAGACGAGCACCCTGGGGACCACACCACCACTGATTTGCCACCTTTTAATACTGGAGGGAGGCTCTGGGGCTGGATGAGCCCTCGATGGGGGCACCCTGCCACCGGGCTCTGCTTTCCTGAGACGAGACTCTCCTTTCAGGGCTCGCGGGGCATCCCGGGAGCAGAAGGCGCAGAAGGAAAGCCTGGTACACAGGTTCCCATCCTACACTCTGTACTTGACTGCGGGCGAGGGCTGGGGCGGTGGGTTGTATTGAGAGGGGGAGCTGAGCCCGGTGGGGGCAGACTTACCAACCCCCCCATCCATGGCCATGTGGGTCAAGACCTTGACACCATGTTGGACCTTGCCATGATGTGCATCAGCTGGCTCTGGGCTGGCACGGTGAGACTGGGAGAGGCTGCCTCTGCCTCCCCATCCTCATCGTCACCTGCCTTGTCCTGCAGGGTCCCCCAGGGGCTGTGGGCAGCCCAGGCAGGAGGGGAACACCGGTGAGTAGAGCTGCACAGCTGTCTGATTTCTGTCCTTCCTCCCCTCTGCTCAGCTCACTCCCCTTGGGGATGTGCCTCAAAAGCACGTCCATGGGATGGGGCGCAGGTGGTGGGTGGCCCTGATGGAGCAAGACCAGCCGGAGGGTGCTCCTCTGGGTGCGGCTGCAGGCAGGGACCTGCTGAGAATCGTGCTGAAGGGTGAAGGAGAGGGAACGGGGCAGTGCGTTTAAGAACTGACTCTTGCAAAATGATTTCTCATCCCTGGCACAGACCTGGCCTGGCAGCAAGTTTTCCTTTCTGCAGGATTTCTAATATTTGTTTATCTTTGCTCTGAAATGCAAACAAAAGAAAAAAAAATCTGGCACTTTCCTCAAAACAAAATATGAAAAAAGTTGTGCTGTGGGTCAAAGAGACGCACCGCTGAGTTTGCTGTTAGCATTGCACAGCGCTGTCTAGATGCACGTGTGGGCGTTGTGTGCGTGTACACACACAGCCGCGGTGCTTCAACAACGAGAAACCAAAGAGCTGGTTTGAAGTGGAAAGCACCAGCGCTGCCTTCAACAGGCTGAGGCATTTGTCTGCGTCTGGCCCCCGGTGCTGCACTCTGCTTTGGGTTGGTCTCGGACCACACACTGCCAGGGGAGAGCCTCTCCATCCCTCCTGCTTCAGCCTTCCCCCCATCACTCATCTTCTGCCCTTTCCTCCAGGGTTTTGCCGGCTTGCAGGGGGGCCGCGGGCACGCAGGACCTCCTGGATCGATAGTAAGGAAAACAAGTGTTCTTTCTGCAGGAACTCTGCCTTTTCTTAGGTGGGAAGTCAGCAGGGCTGGCTGGTGGGGGATATGGGACTTTCCCACGTTGGGAACTGGCAGGGGATCAGGGCATCTGTAGGACCTGATCTTAACTTCTTGTTAAATGACAAAAAAGCCTCAGTGGCAGAAATAGCTGGGGCTAGGAAAGAACAGAATAATTTCCCCAGGGAATCAGCCTGCCCGAGGGACTTTGCAGCTTCCCCGAGCCTAGCGGGGTCTCCATGGGGGACGGCAGCCCGTGGAAACCCTTCACACCTGGGTGGCTGAATAGCAGCGTGGCCCTGGGTCCTGGGAGGGAATCAAAGCATTTGCTCCATCCCAGGTGGAAACGGGTGGTACAGGTTCAGGGAGGACAGTCCCACATCCTTGCCCACTGGGATGGAGACCCAGAGCAGCTCCTGCAGCTGGAAGAGCTCCTCCCTGAAGAGCCTGCTCTCAGCTGGGTTTGGTGATGAGCCCAAGAGCGAGTATCGTCACCTCCCCCGGTGACAACCCTGCCGGAGAGCCAGCCATGGGGTGCTGGTGTGCAGGAGCCACCAGGATGGGCCACGGTGGCGGAGTTTATCCCCAGCAACCCAGTTTGGACCAGGTGATGCCTGTCTGTGAGCACAGAGGCAGCAGCTGTGGCTCAGCGGGGCTTGTCTCATCTCAGCCTTTTGACTGACGCCTTTTCCCCAAATATTTCCAAAGGGCTCTCTGGGAAAACCTGGACCTGACGGAGACCTGGGTTCCCTGGGCCCAAAGGTGAGAGCTGGGGTTTTGGGGGGCCATAAGCATGACGGGGGGGCTGGTTGGAGCAGTGATGGTGGTGAACAGCCCTGAGAGGCTCTTGGCTGCCATGGGGAAACCTGGGGGGGGATCCCGTGGGTTCAGACGTGGACACCAAGGACAGGAAGATGCCTGCCTGCATCCCGGGAGCGGAGGTTCGTTAACGCCCTCGTTTTGCCTGGCAGGGCCTGCCTGGGAAGCCTGGCTCGGAGGGACCGCAAGGACCTGTCGGTACCTATGTAAGTGATAGACCTGCCCGTGGAGGGGGGTACGGTGCTGCCTGCCCGCCTGCGTGCAGGCAGCAGTGGGGGTGGGGGGACGCTCGCTGGAGCAGCGCTGCCTCCAGCCAGGCACTCGCCATCCTGCCAGGGCTCCTGCTGTGCCCAGGGTCCTGCACTTCCCCAGGCGAGAGCAGCCGCCTTCTCCCAAAACCTCGGAGATGCCAGGCGGCCCCGGCTGCCTCCTAACACCGTGCTCTCCCCAGGGCTACCCGGGACCTGCTGGCGACCGTGGGAGGCCAGGGCGCAGGGGAGACAAGGTAGGGCTGGGAAATCCAGCACAGCAGTGAGGGGATGCGCTGGGATGCGAACCCAGGCTTCCAAAACATTTTTGGGTTGGGCTCTTGAACCCAATGGATGGGTTTGGGTGGTGTCCACAAACGGTCTCCATCAGCCATGCCAGGGAGGTTGCAGGGGTGGCAGGAGGAGAACGGCTGGAGCTGGCTCCTATGTTGGGCGAACCGGTGGTTCTCCAGCACTTCATCTGCCCAAACTCCTGTGGCTTGTTATATGATGCCAGGCAGCTGGTTTTTTGTTGGGTTTGTTTGGGTTTTTTTTCCTTAAGAGGTTGCTGCATTAAAACATACATTGGAAAGCAAATCTTTCTTGCCTCCTAACAGGGAGAAACAGGAGCCCAAGGCCCACCGGGATTTCCAGGAAAAGCTGGTCCCAAGGTGAGTGCTGTTTGCTGCTGTGCTGGGCAGCTCCAGCTCCCCCCGGAGAAGCACTGAGCAAGTCGCCTTTGCTGGGCTGGGTATGGGAAAATGGGAAATCTTTGCCACCAGCATCAAGGGGCTAAACTGGGGAGAGGGGACCAGTCAGGGCTGCGGCGCGGGGCTCTGATGATGCTCTCCTCCCCCAGGCCCTGCCAGGTCCCCCTGGTCCACGAGGCGCTCCCGGCTTCCAGGTAGGGCTTGCCATGCTCCCTGTGTGCCTGGCTTGCTCCGCTCCCTTTGCTGCATTCCCCTGCGATGTGCAATACTCTGCAATACATACCGTGTGCTACCTATAGCATTAGCAGCATGGATCCCAGACCCCTTTGTGGAAGCAGGCAGGACCCTGGTCCTGCTTGTTGCTGGCAGGGTTTCGTCCTGATACTGCATGGACACCGTTGAGGTGGCCCAGGCGCATGGGGATTGTCCAAGCGAAGCCTCACCCTGCTCGGGGTTCTCTGTGCCTCCTTGCCATGATCACGCTGCTGAGCATCCTTCTTGTTTCAGGGCAGAGCGGGAGACCCAGGTCCTCGAGGGCTTCCAGGGCTGCCTGTAAGTGGGAGAGCTGTAGCGTGTAGAGATGCTCTGTAGGCTGAAGTTGGGTGATGTCTGCTGGGATGAAAGATAGGTGCCCACTCTGGAGGCAGCTTCGTCCCCGGGCTGGTCGTGGGGCAGAGAATGACCCAAACTCTGCATGGGTAGCTGGGTGGTGACAAGTCGGGTATGGGGACAGCAGTGCCCTCCTGCACCCGCAGTGATGAGGCACTGGGACCCCCCAGGCACAGCTAGTACCTTGCAGACCCCGTGGTGGCCCAACTGATTCAGGCACAGGGCTCCTGCTGGCATTGTCCTCCCTGGAGCTGCACCCCACGCTGCATTTTGGAGTGCCTAAGTGGCCTTTTGGCCTTGCAGGGCGTTCCGGGCACACAGGGGCTGGACGGCATCCCCGGGAAGCCTGGCTCAGCAGGAGAAACGGGGGCTCCTGGAGCGGCTGGTGCTGCTGGCCCACCTGGGTACCCGGTGAGTGCAGATGTGGCTCCTTCAGTTGATGCACAACACAACCTCCTGCCTCAGCCATTTGCTCTCCACCGGTAGGACCCAGTGCAACAATTTTGCTGGTGCAACACTTTTAAGAGAGCTCCCAAAAGCACCTGCAAGAAGAGAAGAAAAAGGGAAGCTGGTGCAAGGGGCTTGAGAAGCTGCGAGTGGTTTCTCTGCCTGTGGGGACGTGGTGTGCTGGGGCCCCCCAGCCCCTGCCACCCACGCTCAGGAGCTGAGAAGGCCTCCTGAGTTAGTGCAATGCCTTGCTGCTGATATAGCCTGTTTGTTTTCAGGGGCGGGAAGGTCCAAACGGACCTGAAGGGCCTTCGGGGATGAGAGGAGAGAAGGTAAGGACAGAGAAGGCGAGTCTTGAGCGGCCCAGGCAGGCAGAGCCTTGGGGTCACTCTGCTTGCCCAAAGCGGGGTTTTCCTCCCCTGGGCTGTAGGTGCAAGCACGCCTCCCACTTTGGCCACTGGCTTTGCCCAGTGGGATGGGGATTTATGTGTCTGGTGCGAGGTGGGAAAAGAGCCTTGGAAACCCTCCTGCAGGGGCCGGGGCAGCGGGGTGTGCAGAGGACCTGCGTGGAGGACCACCACGGCTGCCTGTCCTAATGTCTGTGTGTCCTCCGGCAGGGTGATGCGGGAGATCCTGGGGAAGTCGGCATCGGCGGGCTGGATGGCGAGCAGGTACGTCAGCTGGGGAACCCTGTCCTTCCCTCAGCTGGGGCTGCTCCAGCCTGCCTCCTCCTGCGTGCCTTCTCCAGGGATGGGAAGGGAGGTGGTTGTTGATCCTTAAGTAATCCAGAAGGTTAAAGCTGTGTCCACGTTACCTGAGCCGAAGGTTTTGGGCAGTGTGGTATAAATGAGCTGTGCTAGGGCTGGGCTGTGTGTTTCCTCCCCAGGGACCACCGGGACCGCCGGGAGCAGAGGGTCAGCCGGGGCCCAAAGGCGAGCAGGTCGGTTCCCGCTGGGTGCTGGGGGTGATACCTCCGGCAGCGCTGGGCTCGCCTGGCCCCGCTGCTGTAGGTGCAGCCAGGCACCTAAATCCACATGGGGCTTTTTGAAATCCCCCCCCCAGGCATCCTCATGCCTGGAGATTTATGTTGCTGGGTGTGGTAGGAGGGTCCAGATCCCCTTAAAGCTTTGGTACCTGGTACAAGGAAAACCGGGGCTGCTGATGGTGAGAAATGATGGAGGGCAGAGCCAGGGTCAGCTGGAAAAGTCAGCCAAGAATAATCCTGTTCATCTTTGTCCTGTCCAGGGAGAGGCAGGAACCTGCGGAGCTCCGGGCATCAGAGGGGGCCCCGGGGAGCCAGGGGACGATGGGCCAGAGGGGCCACTGGGGAGGTCCGGGGAGCAAGGAAAGGAGGTATGTGTGCTGGCTGACACCACGGTGGTCACTGCTGCCCACCGGCGTCCTCTGCCAGGGGGTGGGGATGGGATGGGGACAGGAAAGGTGTGCCACCCAGCGCACTGGCTTGGCCACAGACAGGCTGAGGTGCCCCCATGGAAGGAGGGGGCTGATGCTTTGGGGTCCCCTTGCTGGGGGAGTTGCTGCTTGTCTGTGCTCCACAGTTTGTCCTCACTCGCTTTTGGGCTAGCATGGGTCACGGCTGGGGGTGACCTCCCCGTGCAGGCGAAGCTGTGGGGCCATCTCTTACCCAGCACCAAAATCCCAGCCAGAGGAGGGTGGGGAAGTCAGAGCTCGGCTTTTAACCCCTCCTGGGATGGGGCTGGAGAGCAGCTGCTGCATCTGATGCTGATATTTCCCCTCTGGGCAGGGTGACGCTGGTGATGCTGGAGCCCCGGGCGAGCCAGGACCACAGGGACAGAAGGTGAGGAGTGCCTCTAACTCTGTCCCTCCTTGCAGCACCTTGGGGACATCCATAGCCTGCTCAGCCTCCATTGCTCAGTTTGGCGTGGTGGGGGCAGAAGCAGGACAGGGGTGTCCCCGTGGCTGAGGACCGTTGAAGATGCGGGGCTCAGACCTGGCATCAGCACCTCTCCTGAGCACCCTAGGGTGAACTTCTCCTGTCCGTGGCACCCAGTGAGAGGGTGAAACATGTCATCTCCATGCAGAAACTCATTTAATTGCTATTCCTTTTTCCTCTCTCCGGTGACACCTCTGTCTCCATCCCTGAGCAGGGTGATGCTGGCCCCAGGGGCCTTCCTGGAGCGCCTGGCCCAGGAGCTGCTACGGGGGAAATTGGAGAAAAAGGCCATAAAGGAGAGAAGGGCCAAGAAGGTTTGCTGGCAAGTACAGAGAGGGGCTGCCTCAGCCCACCGGGCTCCCGGCATCCCCGCAGGCTGGCCATTGGGTGCTGGGTGCCAAGGAGCGGGGCTCACCCCCGGCGGGAAACCTTGGGCTTCAGGAGCTGCAGAAAATACTAGGAATTAGTAAATCTCCTTAATTAGGGAGTTTCGTGTCTCATGGGCATGACACCAAAATTGGGTCTTGTTGGCACAAAGGGACAGTTTGGACTTGCCGGGCAGTCCGGGTTAATGCTGCCTCCAGCCAAACTCCAGCCTCCTACCCCCGGGCCGGGCTGGGACCCTGCTGAGCACGTCTCCCTCTGTGTCCCAGGGCCAGGTCGGTGTCACCGGAGCTGCAGGACCTGCTGGAGCCAGAGGACGGCTTGTAAGTCAGCTTGTGTCCCTCTTCCCATTTCGGCTGATCACGGACCTGGCGTGGCAGGCAGGGGGACGTGGCTGTGACTGGGAGCACTGGGCAGGGTTGAATCAATGGGGCTCCTTTGCTTGTGCCCTGAACAGGGTGGGACGGGTCTCCGAGGTCCTCCTGGGCTCGACGGTCCCGAGGGAGCGAAGGTACGGTGGGGTGATGGCTCCAACCCTTCATCTCTGGGTGAAATGCCTTTTTCTGGTCTTTTCCCAAGCTCTGCTTTCTGCCTCTGGCTGATGGGGCACATGGTGGGGCTGGCTGTGGTGGAGGAGCTGGGTCAGACCTGGGCAGGCTGGTGACCTGGAGGACCTGCCATGGCACACTCCCTGCCTCCTTGCCTGAGATCCAAAGTCAACAAGGCAAGGAAGGGGTTTGCTGGGGACAGAGCTGTTTCCCCTTCTTCCCCAGGGAGATCCAGGGCCACGAGGCATGGACGGACCCACTGGTGCTACTGGATTAGAGGTACTGGTGCCTGGGATCTTCTAGAGCTAGGAGCTCTCAAAGGCTTTACCAGTGCTTCACGGTTTCCAACACAAACCAAAGCCCAAAGGATTTATTGCCCCTTAACTGCCCAGGCCAGGGGGCTCAGGAGTGAGGAGGTGTTTTTAATGCCTCGCATCTTGGCACTGACTCCCAGGAGGTACTTACATGCCCCCAGCCCCAAAAATCAAACCATTTCAGTCTGGCACCCAGGGATGCCTTGTGGAAGACCCGTTCTGCTATCGCATCATGTTCACTCCCACACAGTGCCTGGGCACTGCCTGGGCACGTGCCGTGGCCAGCTGAACGTGGTGCGAGGGAGGGAGTGCTTAAAATACTTGCAGAGGGCCTGAGCACAAAGCACGTGGTGGTGATGGGCTTATTCTAAATCCCCAACGTCACCGCAGGGACTCGCTGGAGATGATGGAGTCAAGGGAGACAGCGGCAAGCCCGGTTCGGCGGTGAGTACCGGCCCTGCCCCTGCAAAACCTCCCTGGGAAAGAGGTTTGGTGGCATCTTCTGATGAAGTAGCAGAGCCTGTCCCTGCACGGGCTGGGGCTGTGTGTCACCCGGGGGGTGGCCGCAAAGCGAGCTCTGCCAGCCCGAATGCCGGGCTGAGTCTCCTGGGTCCTGCCCTGCAATGGCTTTGTAACCGAGTCATCTTTTTCCTGGTTTCCCTAAAACCAAAGCTCCTTAAAGGCATTTTAATACAGCTATTAAAAACCATGCAAAAGTGCCGTGGCTGTTGTGCAATTAACACTCGGCTGTCGGAGTCTGCCTGAAGCAGGTCCAGGGCATTTGGCTTCCCCGTCTTCTGCTCTCACAGAGCAAACCCGCAGGTGTCCGTAAGGTCAGAGGGCTCCAGGAACCGCCCTGTGCTCAGAGGCATTTGCGCTGCCCTGAGATGCATTTTATGGTCGTGGCCCTGACATGCACAGAGCCACAGATGTGTTACCGATGCCCTGCGCTTGGCTGCAGGATAAATGCCATTTGCATCCCAGCTTTCCCATGTTGCAGTGCCGGCCTGCCCAGGCAAGACATGTCCTTAAATCAGGCGTTTGCCTTTGCTGGGAGAGGTCGGGATGCGGAATAAACTCTGGGGGGATTTGCAAAGCAGGCAGCGAGAGCCATCACTCAGTGTAGTTGAAGCCCCTCAAGGGGCGGCTGCTCGGACCCTGCTCCAGATGGGGTTGGGGTGGGGTGTAATTGGTGCCCCTGTCTGTGTGCACTGCAGGGCGCAGTGGGTGCCTGGGGACTGGCGGGTGTCCCCGGGCTCCGGGGCTACACGGGGTGCGCAGGAGCCAGAGGAGCAGCGGGTGCCAAGGGAGAGCCAGGCCAGCAGGTAACTGCTCTCTCTGCCACAGGGATGGGCAGGGGACATCCCTGCAGGGTGGCCCAACCCAGCATAGCTCTGGTGCAAAGCAGCTGGCTCCATACTCACCCTCCTGCCTTCCCCCGAGTAACCCGGAGCTGATGCCAGTCTCCTGTTTTGTCCCCAAATGAACTCAGGGTCCTCTCGGGCCACCGGGTGAAGCTGGAGCCACAGGGCTGAGCGGCACCGAGGTGAGTGGGCTCCTCTGCTGCCCCACTTCTCCGCCTCTGGCTTTTCTGCATGATTTGGGTGAACAACCCTGGAGCTTACTTTTCGGAGTTGGGTTGATTTTTGTTTTCCTTCCTAGGGCCTGGCGGGTGTGAAAGGGGAGCTGGGCAAGCCGGGAAAACCGGGGCAAACGGTGAGGTGTGGGATGGAGCCATACTGGTTCTCCCTGGCACAGGCAGTGGGATGCTGGGATCTCCCGTCTGCGGTGAGGTCCCACACGGGCAGCATCTCCTGCTCCCGCTGAAACTCCCGCAGCCCCACTCTGCCCAGCCTGCTCCAGAGAGGGGCAAAAATCTCAAATGGACACTTCAGCTTAGAGCATCCTCCTGTGCACGCTGTGGCGAGAGCAGGGAGGGAGGCCGGGAGGGGACATCCCTGGCGCAGCATCCTTACGGAGGGGTTTCCTTCTCCTTTGGGATTTTAGGGGTCTCCAGGACAAGCCGGTCCTAAAGGGCGGAAAGGTCGCAAAGGAGAAAAGGTACCTCCAAAATCCTCCTCTGCAGATGGCACCCGAGGGGGACCGGCCATTGGGCATGGGGTGGCCGAGCCTGAGCTGGTCAACCATGTTGTGGTCCATGGAGAGAAACCAGGGGGAATCGCCCCAGGGGGCCCATTTCTCCCCGCTGTCAAGGCAACCGCGCATCGGTGCTTGGCAAACACAGAGCTCTTAGATGCCCTTGGGCTGCCTTGGCTGGTTTTCGAGTGAGGGGCTGGCAGGTCTCCCCAGCTCAGCCCCCCCAGCCCCACAGGGCTGCCTCCATCCTGGCTCAGGTGCCCTTGGAGGGGGGACAGGGTCCTCCCCTTCACTGGCCAGCTCTGCACCATGGCCTTGGTGTCCATCTCCAGGTTCCTACAGCACCTGGTGAGCTCTGTCCCCATCTCCATGCAGGCAGCAGCCCCTTTTCCCCAGTCCTGGTCCGGGATGTGGCTGGGCTGCTGGTGACACGTCTCCCATCTCTTCTTCCCCCAGGGCGATGTGGGGAGTGAAGGGGAAGAAGGGGTTCCCGGAGAAACTGGCAGACGGGTAAATTGCACCGTTGTCCCCATGGAGGGTGGTGGGAAGCATGGGACTGCTGCTTGGAGCCCGCAGAGGTCTTGCAGAGGGTCCCCGGTTTGCTGGGGGCTCAGCATCCCTGGGCAGGCAGCAAGGGGGACGCGGGGCGGCCGGCTTAGTGCCTTTGACAGGCTTGAATTGCTCGTGAGTCTTTAATCTGTTCTTCCCAGGGCAAGCGAGGCAAGGTGGGCCACCGGCCCCCAAGAGGCCCCCGGGGACCCAAGGTAGGTCGGCTTTGCCCCGCTGAGGCGAGGGCTGCTTTGGCACCCTGGCAGCTCAGGGGTGCTCCCAAGCCGGGGGGGTGCTCCCACCTGCCCGAGCCCCCAGCTTAGAAAAGGATAAGCCAATATAGGAGCATTGCATAGCTGGAGGGCTCTGTGTCCCCTGTCCCTTCCAGCCCAAGGAGGGTGTCTCCTCCACCCCCAGCCCCCATGGGCTGCTCTCCCTGCAAGAGGCACTGGGGCATCACTCCTGCCTTGCTCTCGCACCGCACCGCTGTGCCCACCAGCCAGGGTCTCTCGCTTTTGCATTTCAGGGCTACCCAGGCGACGAGGGGCCAGAAGGACCCCAGGGCCCCCAAGGACCCTATGTGAGTATTAGCTCAAAGGTTTCGGGGTGCCGGTGCTCCCCGTTTGGCCCCCGCAGGTACCACTGTGCAACCCACCTCTGTGAACCACCAAAGCAGAGACCCATTTAAAACGACTGAAGTTCCTAGGTGTTTCATCCATCTGTCGTTCATCCATCTCATCTTGCCTTCTCCTCCCAAATTAGCATCCCAGCAGCGCACGTGCAGTCAGGCAAATCACATAATTTCCAATATGTTGTTCTAGAGGCCAAATAATTCCCTTCCAGTTAAGTGTCTGATGCCTGGCAGTGCTGAGCGCTTGCAGAGGACTGTCCCCACGTTCCCAGAGAACTGCCATGGCTGGAGGGACCGGCTGCACTGCAGCAGCTGGCATTGGCCAAAAAAACCTACTCAAATATTTGTTTTAATTACTGGAAATGTTTTTTTTCTCTATTTAAAATAAATAACCCGGCTTTGGAAACTTCACAAAACAAAGCCGGGACGTTGTGCAATCAGCCAGGGGACCTGAACTGCATTTTTAACGGGGTTTGCTGAGGGATCCTCCTGAAAGCAAAAATCAAAGATCTGATGAGAAATGACTCAAAGTTTCTAAAACTGCCTGAAATTCTCAGAATCCTTGCAGCAACCTAGGTTGTGGCGAGGTCCCTCCTTGCCCGGGAGCTGACGGGAGCAGCTCAGCCTCAGGGTGATGCGGTACCGCATTGCTTCTCTCTTAGGGCATCCCAGGGCTGAAGGGCGTGAAAGGAGACCCTGGACCAAAAGGACACAAGGTAGGGGACATGCACCGGGCGCTTGAGCCCCGGGCACAGCGGGGACTGCGGGCACAGGGTAGCATTTAATTTGCTGGGTGCAATCACTTATTCCCCTCTTCTTGAACCCTGATCGCTGCAGCATCCTTCGGTGGGGGTTGACCACTGTGTCCCCAGGCGCTGGGAGATGGGACCTTTAGACTTTCTCCAAAACCAGGTCCTTTTCCAGCCTCTCCATCCTCCTGGAGTTGCAAGCAGCAGCGTGTACGGTCTTTTAATCCCCTGCTTTCAGCGTTGACGCTGACACAGCACAGGCGCGTACCTCCTCTGTGCCATTACTGATGAGCTAATGGATCCAACCTTGGCCTGAGAAGCCAAGCACGTCCTCATGGTCCCATCTGTCAGCCACAAGGCTGTAAATAAGAGTGACAAGCAGTCCCTGGCGGCGGGTAGTTGCTCGCATCCTTCAGGAAAATGAAACCCCGGTAATAAATAAAGCTTTAAATTTATTGCAAGCTAAATGAGCAATGGCAGAAGCTAAAGTCCAGGGCGTTCAGCAAGGCCAGAGCCTGGGAGAACAGGCAGAGGGGAGGCTGCAGGCAGCTGCTGTGCTGAGGTTTCTTCCCCTGCTCCGCCAGGTCTCAGCACACAAGAAATCTTCTTTATTTTCTCAAAGTGTTTCCTGGGAACTTCCAGGTTTTCTTGAATGTTATTTTAGTCTGGGATAAAATACTTTCAGTTTGCCTTTGCAGCTGAGCAGGGGAGGCAGACGCTCCATCACGCCTCCTCCGTCCCCAGCAATACGGGTACAGTAGTTCTACCAAATCAAAAGGGGTTTTTTTCAGAAATTTTGCGGCCAGCCGTAACTGGGAGTTTCCCATTTCCAGCCGCTTGCTGGAGGCCAGGAGATGTTTGGCCTGGGGAAATGTCCCCAGACAGGTATCTCCTGCCAGGGCCAGGCAGCAAACAAAACCTCTGTTGCCTACCTGATGAAATACCACTGATGGAGTAACGAGAGCAGGGTTCCTGATGTCCACCCACTGGGGCAGAGCCCCCCCCCCCCCCCCCCCCCCCCCCCCCGGCGGGTGTCCCGGGGGAGTTTCTACCCTCCTCTTTGCCACCAAATCTTTCCCTGACTCTCTCCTAGGGCGAGAAGGGCAGCATGGGCAACCTGGGCCAGCAAGGGGACGATGGCTTCAAGGTGCGTGAAGGGTTTTGCTCTTTTCCTCCCTCCCCTTGGTCCCTTGTCATCCTGTGTGACACCCTGCCACATCTCCTAGGGCAAGCCAGGACCCCATGGCATCCCCGGGAGTCCGGGACCCAAGGGACAGCAGGTAAGGGCAGGGTGGAGGGGAATGGGAGGAACCAAGATGAGTATTTGGGGTGAATTCCTCATCTTTCCATGCAAAATCCACCTGGGGAAGGGGCTGGCTTGTAGAAGGACATAGGGCTGGGGGATGCCCCGTGCAGCACCCTGACCTCCTCCGGTGTCTTTGCAGGGTAACATTGGCCCCCCCGGCCCACGGGGACACCCCGGCTTCCCCGGGATGCCGGTGAGTCCTTCTCCCTCCTGGCAGGTTTGGGGTTCACTCCTGGTCCCGCAGGAGCTATGCTGGGATGCGGCTTCGATCCCACCCGCATCCCTCTTAGCTGGGTCTTGTCCTTCTCTTCCAGGGCTTGTCCGGACCCAAAGTAAGTAGGGGGGAGAGCCTGGAGCCGGGCTCAGCCCTGCTGCGGGGCACCCTCCCCTCCTGTCCTCTCCCTGGGGTGCAGGGTGGCCCCATGGGGCACCCCGGGTGCTGCTTGGCACAGCAGCATCTCGCCACCTTGCTTTGCTTCTCTCCTTCGGCAGGGGCTGAAAGGCCTCCCAGGGCTGCTGGGACCCAGGGGCACGCCGGGCCTGCCGGTAAGCGGAGCCACTAATGTCCCTCATGCCAAAATTTGTGTCCTTTGCTCCCCCAAATTTGGCAGTGAGGTCCTACCATGCCATGCCACGGGGATGGCTGGCTGCTGGCGCCATTGGAGGAGCTGCGAGCGTGGCGGGGGGCTCATGGGCAGCAGCCAGCGTCACCAGCATTGTCATTGCCACCCAGGGTCTCACCGGCCCCCCTGGTCCCAGCGGACCCACGCTGATGCTGTCCAGGGAGGAGATGCAGGTGAGTGCATTGGAGAGGCGATGCTGCGTGGGGGCGAGGGGTTTCCATCCCCGCTTTGGCGGGTGCCACCCTGGGGGGAAGGGGCTGACAGTGATGCTGTCCCATGTCCCACTGCTCCTGAGGTCCTCTGTCTACAAGTACCAAGGTCCTTGCACAAAGAGCAAGCAGAGATGGTTAATCCCTCTCCCATCATGCTTGTCCCTGTCCCCTGCATGTCCCATCCCATCCTTGAGCACCTGGTGATGCTCCTGGCCAAAATAAGAGGGGGGGCTAATGCCAGCTAGGTTATATCCCCCGCTTTCTCTTTCAGCACCTAATTTATCCCTCCAACCACCTGAATTACACTGTGGTCTGGGCTCTGCTGGACACCCTGAGACAGGAGCTGCAAGCCCTCGTCGAGCATCCCAACGGCACCAAAACCAACCCGGCAGCCACCTGCAAGGAGCTGCTGCTGGCTCACCCCAGCCTGCCTGACGGTACTGGGGTGCACAAGGGGTCCCCCCACATCAGACCCAGATCCAGCCAGCCCTCTGTCCCGGCGTGGGGAGGGCTGGCCAGATCCAGGGCCAACACAGGGGGACGGGCAGGTCTTTGCAATTAAGAAGGGATGAGGATTTGGGGGATGAGCTCAGCTGGGTTTCATGGGCATCCCTGGAGCAACAGGATGGCAGCCAGGCTGCATTCCAGGAGGATGGAGGTTGCAGCCGGGGATGTGCCACGAGCTGAGCTGGGATGGCACCACGTGGCACGGTCCCTGTGCCGAAAACCGGGTGCCAGGAGCTCCCCTCTGCCTCCCTCCAGGGCAATACTACATTGACCCCAACCAGGGCAGCCCCCAGGATGCACTGGTGGCCTTCTGCAACTTCACGGCAGGGGGAGAGACCTGCATAGCCCCCGTCCACAACCAGGTATGGGGTGGCTTTCGTGGGGCACCTCCAGCCCTGCATTACTGCTCAGGATGGGCGAGGATAGGGGGTTGGCGTGGCTGGAGAGGGACAGTGTGGCCGGTCCCTTGCCGTGGTGACCGCTGCCGTCACAGGGAGCTGTTGGAGCAGTTTGGGGTGAGGATCCTGGTCACAGCGTGTGACCGGGCTTCAGGGACAAGTCATGCACATAGGCTGGTATGGCTGGATCCTTGTCCTTCTGGTGCCACCGTCCCCCGCTGGGACAGCATGACATGGTTCCCCCCTCCCTGCAGGTCCCCATCAAGGCTTGGCTGAGCACCTACGCCTCTGAGGACACCTTCGAATGGTTCAGCGCCCTGCCCGGGGGCTTCCTGGTGGGTACCCGGCCGGGACAGCTGAGGGGACAGAAGCCCATCTCATGGGGTTGGGGGTCTCCTAGTGCCTGTCCCGCTGCAGTGGGAAGTGGGACACAACATCTCCCTCTGCAAGAAAATCCAAACCGGTGCTTTAGCAGAGAGCTGAATCCTGCCCAGTTTTCGACACAGACCCCTCCAAGCAGCCCCCACTACCCGCTTTTCTCTCTCGTTGCCCCTGCAGCTGGAATACGCAGGGGCCAGCCCGGTGCAGCTCCGCTTCCTCCGCCTGCACAGCCGCCTGGCCACCCAGAAGGTCTCCTACTCCTGCAGACCGGCCCCCGAGCAGGGCCAGCCCCAGCCAGAGAAGGAAATCCGCTTCCTGGCCGACTCCCGGGAGCAGAGCTATGCAGCCAGCCTGCAAGGCTGCGTGGTAAGCTTGGCCGTGGCCGGACGCTTTTCTCTGCCTGGAAGAGCCCCTCGACATTTGCAGAGCCCCTCGGCACGTGTTTGAATCACCGGGGTTTGGGATAGACCTGGGGAATGAGGCTTCAGACGGTGGGATGGGGATGGAGAGCATCCTCTCCCCGGGCCCAAGGAGCTGCCCCGGTCTTAGGGAGCAGGCTGGGATGTGGCAGGGGACGGGGTGTGCTCCAGGGGACACAGGGGAGGCCACCTCCCTGGAGAAGCCATGCAGGGCTGGAGACCTGGCTCCTGCGGGGCTACTGGGTGAATCAAGGAGCAACCGGAGCAGCGAAGGGGACAGCGGGTGCTTCGAGAGGGTCCTTCAGTGCCGCTCAGCTGCTCCCGGTGCTCATTTCAGCTGGACAACGAGTCCTCCATCACTGACACCATCTTCCAGTTCACCACGGAGGAGCTCTCCCTGCTGCCCCTGCGGGACCTGGCCGTCTTTCACAACGGTGACGCCTTGCACCAGTTTGGTTTCACAGTCGGACCAGTTTGCTTCAGCTGAAACCGGTGACACCCAAACCGAGCCGGCCGGTTCCCTCCCCGCCCTAGAACTGTCCCGCTGGGGACGTGTGCGGAGGCGGGGGGTGGCACAGGGCTCCCACCTGCTCCCCGGAGCTGCTGGTCCTCTTTTTGAGATACGTGTTTGTAGCTGCATTATGCCACGGACTACACTTCCTTCTGGAGTAGAAGAATATTGTTTACAAAAGTCATTTCTCTATAAATTATATATATTATATATATATGAGAAGGTGCTAATTTAATGACTGACTGGGAACTGTCTGCTAAAGAAAAAAAAAACCCAAAAGGCAAAAATACTGCCAGCTTGGGAGAAGGGGAAGGCAAGGGGCTTTTCTTTGCCTCGGTCAAGTGCACAAATGCTTGGAGCCTCGTCCCCCCGGGACTGGGCTGAGAAGCAGCACTGGAGGGCCCTGGCAGCCCCGGCGGGCAGGTCTGTGCCGTGCTGCCTGCTCTCCGCAGAGCAAAGTGACTGCGAGCTGCTGCCCTCAGCGGTTCCGAGCCACCATGACTCCAGCCCAGCCAGGCATCAGGGGCTGAAAAGGGGTGAAGAAAGCAAAACCCTCCAAGTCCTGCCTCTGTTTTGGGTCTGCAACTCATGCAGGGGTCAGAGGGGCTTAAGTGGTCTAGAGCTGGGTGCTATAGCAAGACCGTGCTACAAGGCAGCATTGCCCTGGTCGGGCAGGGGCAGGGATTTAAGCCGTTTGGCTCCCGTGCTGAAGCACTGTTAACTTACCACTTTATTTCTCTTGTTCCCAGCAGTGTTTCCCTTGCCTCTAACCGTCCCGCTATCGCCGGGCTGCTTGGCCCCAGGCGGGTATGGGTGAGTCCCAAGGGCAGACGGCACCTGAGCCATAGCTGTATTACCAGCACCCCCATTTCTCTGGTGCACAACCCAAAAATCCCCAAATCTCAGCTGGCTTTGTGCTGTACCACTGGCTTTCTCAGCACCCTTCACTGCTCGAGCTCTCACACGGAGCTTGCCCGCCTTGCCTTGCAGCACGTGTGCCCAGGCCGCCTGCGTCGTGTCCAGATGCCAGCGCCGAGGCTGGGCATCGATGCTGATGCCAGCGGAACAGTGCGGCAGCTGGGCCGGACCCTGCACCGCGGGCCAAGGAGAGCAGGAGGCACAGCCCTTCCAGGGGGCACAGTTCCTAGAGAGCGCTTTAAGCAATGCTACATCGCGGCGTGTGCAAGCCGCAGGGCTCGGTCCCTGGCGTAGCATCTTTTCGTAGGGTGCAGTAGCTGACCCTGCTGTGCTCCGTGTGTCACCAGCCGGCTGGCCAAAGGGGACACAGGGCCGTGCCCAGCCAACACCCACCTCCAGGCAGGCGCTGAGCGCCTTGAAAAGGGTTTTTCTGCTCTGGCATTTAATTTCTGCTTGCTGTGATACTCTGGTTGTCGTGTGGGGCACCCCTCTGTAAAACCACCCCCGGCTCTGGCCTGCGAGGGCGTGATGCCAGTCCTGGCCCTGCCCGTGGGCCTTTCCTCCCCCCAGAGCTGCCCCCACCCCTGCGAGAACCCCCCGGCGATGTCCCCTTGCCCGCGGCCAGCCATGGGGCCATGCAGGTGCATCACCGCGGGTGCAGCCAAAACCCCAATCCCTGCCATGCAGAGCCCTCCCTTCCCTGCAGGGAGGTGAAAGGGGAAGAGGAGTCGTTTGCGGCCGGGCTGGCCGGGGAGCAGGCGGGTAGACCCTATGGATTGCAAAGGGAAAATTAAATTAAA
>NW_008795575.1:658060-659489 GCF_000699145.1 Aptenodytes forsteri
CCCCGCTCTGGCCTGCGAGGGCGTGATGCCAGTCCTGGCCCTGCCCGTGGGCCTTTCCTCCCCCCAGAGCTGCCCCCACCCCTGCGAGAACCCCCCGGCGATGTCCCCTCGCCCGCGGCCAGCCATGGGGCCATGCAGGTGCATCACCGCGGGTGCAGCCAAAACCCCAATCCCTGCCATGCAGAGCCCTCCCTTCCCTGCAGGGAGGTGAAAGGGGAAGAGGAGTCGTTTGCGGCCGGGCTGGCCGGGGAGCAGGCGGTTCCTGCTCGCTGCGCGGCTGCCCGCAGCGCAGGCAGAGGGGTCAGGCAGCGCTGAGGGTCTGACACATCCCGCGGGTGCCGGGTGCTGGTGAGAGAGACCCTATGCAGCAGATTGCAAAGGGAAAATTAAATTCCAATCAGGCAGCGCTGAGGGTCTGACACATCCCGCGGGTGCCGGGTGCTGGTGAGAGAGACCCTATGCAGCAGATTGCAAAGGGAAAATTAAATTCCAACTCAAGGCACGTATTAGATCCCGGGGAGAGAAGCAGAGCGGGCTGTTACATGACAGCAAACACAACATTTTTTCAGGGCAATTTTTTTTTTTTTTCCCCCCCCACAAATTGCTCATTTTAGCAGCATTTTCTGCTGTGTTTTTGCAGAGGAAGAAAGCAGCACGCACAGTCCACACCTCGCCTCACCCTCCAGCCATGCTGGCCACAACCCAGAGGAGCTTCAGCTGCCAAAAAAATTGTGTGTCCATTTTTGATGGAAACTTTTGAGGAAAGATTTTTAAAGGGAAGTAGCACGTTGGTGGGTTTATCCAATATTTTTTCTTAATTCAAGCAGCAAACACACCCTGAATAACTCCAGTTCCACCTCTCTGGCCATAAGGAAAAATACACTCGCTACCAAAAGCCCTGTTTTGCCTGCACCCCCGTATTTCCTTCCCAAGCAGGGAGTCACGCACAGTCCTGCTGGCAGGCACTGGGTGCCTTTGTGGGCATCAGCACCCGTTTGCACTCGGGGAAACAGAGTCAGGGGCAGCTCCAGCACCCCCTCCTCCTGCTCCCCGGTGTAATGGAGATGTCCAGAGTGTGCCAGCAGGGAGCGAGCGCCTGCGTGCTCTTGACAAAGCCGTGGCTGGGAGGCAAAGTTCAAAGTTCCCCTTCAGATTGTCCCGCCTCTCTCCGGGAAAGGCCGGGGAAAAAAATACCTTCCGTATTTTGCAGCTGCAGGGCAGCTGGGGTTGCAAACACTCGGTGACACCCCGCACTCCCGCTGCCGTGGGGAAAACCAGCAGAAACACTCGTGAACGCTTCGAGGGCCCTTGTGCCAGTGATGGGAGCATGAACTGGCGGCAGTGAGTTAGGGATGGAGCGAGGAGCGAAGGGAAAGTGAAGCCCCGGGGGGAATCAGGCCCCCTCTTTCCCCAGGGATGCTGAGGCCCC
>NW_008795575.1:660029-662612 GCF_000699145.1 Aptenodytes forsteri
CCCCGTGTGCCGCCGCATCCCCACCCCGAAGGCTTCTCCCATCGCCCGTTGCCCATGGAGGGGCTGTAGCGGGTGCGGGCTTACACCGGGCACCCGCGGCGGGAGCCCAAGTCATGGCACGGGCCTTAAACCATCACCCTGCAGCAGGTTTGCTTCGTGCTCCGAGCTCAGATGTGATGTTTAAGGCTTACCGGGTCCCCCCGATTTGCTGGCACCCGTCCCCCGCAGCAGCATCCCTGCGAGGTCCAGAGGGTGGCTTTAAGGAGCATCGCGGTGTGGAGACACCTCCCCGGGCCACTGTGTCCCCAGCGTGGGGCTGCAGCTTGGGCTGGCTGGGACGGCTTCCTGCTTATCATGTTATTTTGCAACCCGGGGATCGGTGTGCTGCAGGAAGGCAGGCTCGTCCCGACGTGCGGGGCTGGGTGTCCCAGTCGGACCGGAGCAGCAGGTCGGGATGTGCCGGGCAGCCTGACAGTGCTCCACGCAGGCACCGCGGGGTTTTCACTTAACGGCAAAGAGTAACCCCAAGACTGCGGCGGATTAAGCCACTAAACACACGTTGTGCACATGAGCAGAGGTAGCACAGGATATTTTTCAGCAGCTTTATTTGTGTGTGCGAACACCTGCAAGGTGCAGAGGAGGAGCTGGGTGCAGCCTTACGTGGGCACCTGCTGAATCACTGCCGTGGGCAGGTGGGTGAGGACAGGACCGCATCCCTCCGACCAATATCCCTGGGCCTGTCGCATCGCCCCGGCAGCGTAATTCCCCTCTTGCAAAGAGTGCAGAGACTTTTAGGACTTGCCCTCTTGACCTTCGCACACCGCATCTCACCCAGCAAGAAATCACGCTATAGGAGAGGAGCGAGGGGCCCTTGGCCCAAGGAGCATCGTTTTGGCCTCATGGCCACGCTGGGTACCCGAAGACACATGGCTCCACCCCAGGCTGGGAGACCTGGTGCAGCGAGGGGATCTTCTGCCGGTCACTTCTGTTCCCCTGTCCCTAAAATAGTTACCTCTTCCTTACACAGCGCTGCAGACTTGTGGGTGAAGCCTGCAAAGGAGAAATAGCTTCATTTAAAGGCTAATTATCATTAATCTGTTGCCAAAGGAAGCTTAAAAGCCTGAGCCAATTACACGTGCTAATGTGCTTTGGGTAATGAGTGGCCGAAGGGTGTAGTTAGAGCCCGTCTGCGGCATGGGCACCCGGTTATTGGATGGTATTTCTGGCCGAGGCCGCTCCTTTCAGCCGCATCTGCTGGTGTCAGTAACGGCGGGTACGCGCGGCCAAAGCCAGGTCGGTGCGGCACAGGAGAGGGCGCAAGCCCCGCGAACACTACCTAGAGAGATTCACCAAAAGGAGGAGGAAAAAAAACCCACAAAATTCCATTTTTTGTGGTAAAACGAGCAAGGCTTGGCAGCTGTGGCATCAGCTCTGTAGGTGGGTTCGTTACACAAGAGCGATACTTGCTCCTCCTATTTCAGCGTGATAAAGAAGGGAGTTTGATGCCTTTGCATGTCCCGGCAGCCCCAGGTCAGACAGACGGACAGTGCTTGGACCCATGCTCCTCTGCCAGGGAGGCATCCCTGGACCAGTCGCCCTGGCTCCCGTCGTCAGGCAGTCGCGCTTGTGGCTCCGGGTGTTTTGGCCTGTCCTGGCGATGCAAGAGAAACCCCTGGGAGGCAGAGGAAAGCGAAGGGTGGCTGGGCTTTGACCACCAGCCGGCTTCGCTTCAGGCTGCGGACGGTGTCACCAGCCTCCGTCTGTCTCCCACGGACCTTCCCTTCTCAAATCCGGGCTAGTGAAGTCCTGGGCTCATCTCTCTTTATTGCAGGGGCAAACTCTGGCTTTTTCTTGCCAGCCTGGACACACACAGGAGCTGCTGCTAGAGGTGAAAATTGTCCTGCTAGAAGTCAAGGGAAAAGTTAAGCCTGGTCGGCGTGACTTATTTTCAGTGCAAGTTCCTCTTCCTATTTCAGGAATCAGGGAAAAAAATTGCACCATTTGGTGAAACCCCAGCTGAGCATCGGCATCAGGGCTCAGCCCTCTGGGGTGGTCGGTGCATGGACCCACTGAAGGTGCGGGCACCCCAGCCCCTGTCTGCCCCATCACCCCGAGCCGGTTCCTAGCGCTGCCCTTTCCTTGGCCTCTCTTCCAGATGTCCTTCTACTTCTCGGACATGGCAGTGCTGCTCTTTGACTTCTGGAGCGTCCACACCCCCACAGGTAGGCTGCCAGCCCCGGCCCGGCCCCAAGACACCCGTCTGTCCGTCCGTCCATCCGCCACCAGCTGTGCTCTCTGCCTGGGGAAAAGGATGCGGGGCAGAGAAACGAACAGTGGCTTTGCATTTCTGGCAGGAGCAGTGTTAGCGATGGGCTGGGAGGAGGGGAGAGCAGGACCCCCGCCCAGCATTAACGCTGGGGCACGTACTGCATGGGGGGGTCGGGGCAGAGCCGTGATGGGCTCCACACACCACTCGCCCCAGAGCTCAAAGGGCACTGCCTGTTTTTGGCTGACCCTCTCTTACCCTGATGAGCAGTGCCGTGCCCTGGTAATGCCCTGGACAGGGGTCGATCCTCCCAAGCC
>NW_008795575.1:662656-664233 GCF_000699145.1 Aptenodytes forsteri
CCCCCCCCCAAGCCTGCCACCCCCCCCCAGGTCACTCAGTGATGGCTCAGCTTCCCGTTTTCTTTTACACTCTTTTTTTTTTTTTTTAAATTATTGTCCCAGCATCATATTTTAACCCCCACATTTTTGTGGAATCGATGCAAAGATGCTTATTTTTTTCAAAGCACCCCCCTCCAAAAAATACTCCCTAGGAATTTAGAGGGGGGATTGGGCTAAATACACCATTTCCCAATGCTTCACAAGCCTGCTGCCTGTCGCTCCAGCCCAAGCCTGATCCCAGGAGCCCCCCGTTCCCTCCACCTTATCCCGTGGGTATGCCCCAAGGGCTCCGTGCCGGTGTGTGGCGGTGGGCAGCCGCAGGGTGTTTCTCGTGCAGGGATGGCGCTCTCGGTGCTGGTGATCCTGCTGCTGGCGATGCTTTACGAAGCCATCAAGATGGGCAAGGCCGTGCTGCTGCGACGGGCGCTGCTGGCTCTGCCCCGCAGCCTCAGCCGGGAGTTGCTGGCGGAGCCAGAGGAGGGGGGCACTGGCCCTGCGCAGGGCAGGTACCGCAGGGCCCCCTTTGCACCCGGCCGGTGGGGCCGCGGTGGGGCTCGGGGACGGGAGTATGGCCCCTGGGCCAGCGCAGGAGGGGAGAAAGGCTGTAAAGAAAGAGGCAGCTGTGGAGTAATAGGCTCCCAGGAAAGGGGTACGTGTACAGTCTCGGGAGGTGGCCCCGGGGGCGTCCCGGCCCCTCCAGGTACTTTGGGAGATGTCCAGGGTGTTTTTCGGCTGTCTTAAATGCTCACATTCCCCCAGGAGCTACTGTGGGTGCAGGAGGATCCTCGTGATTTGGGGATGGGCACAAGCAGCGGCTCAGGCACCCCAGCAAGGCTGGCCCGGGTGTTTCCTTCCCAGCACAAGCCATTGGAGCCAAGCCCTGGGTTTTTCTTCTTGTGTTTAATCCCAGACCGTGCCTGAGGCTGCTCTTACTGCCAACCTCTTCACAATATCCTCCCCGTTCCCTTGGAGCGGGATTTCCCCCTGCGCTGCTGTTTGCAGCCCCCATCCCTCTCCCCACTCCCCAAACCCATCTCTGGCCGCTCCGGGATGCTGGGGGAGGGGGGAGATGCCGGCTGCCCCGGCCCCTCGCTGATGGGGTTTCCCATCTTCTTCCACAGGTGGTTTCGGTACCACATCGGCCAGACGCTGTTCCACGTGGTGCAGGTGGTGCTGGGCTACATGGTGATGCTGGCCGTCATGTCCTACAACGCCTGGATCTTCCTCGGGGCCATCGCGGGCTCCACACTGGGCTATTTTGTGGTGTACCCCCTGCTCGGTCGGGGCTAGGCACCCCCCCGGGATGGTGGGCGATGTTCTCCACACCCCCTGCTACTTTGTCTGGAATAGCTGCTGTCACTTCTGCTGGGTCTGTCCTTGTCCTCGTGCTGTGTGGGACACAGCACCCCAGGGACTTGCTGTGGGGACCCTCGGTGCTGGCCCAACTCAGGTGGGGAGGCGCCGGGGAAGGGGAGCCCCGTGGCCAGCACTCTGCCACGCTGCCACCGCCACTGTCCTCGGCTGGTGGCTGGGCCCCC
>NW_008795575.1:665566-666729 GCF_000699145.1 Aptenodytes forsteri
GCTCCTCGGCTGGTGGCTGGCCCCCAGCTCTCAGGGACCTTTGGCTGGGTGATGACGGCAGGGGGGGTGCTGGGCATTTCCTTCCCCCCTCACTTCTCAGGGGGGTTCATCCTGGCTGGAATGGGAATGGTCCAGTGACCTGCTGGGGAAGGGGACATGTTGGGGACAGGCACCCCTGCCCTCCTGCCTAGAGCTGCCCTGCACCAAGCACCTCTTCACACAGTGCCTTCTGGGGACAACGGGGGTCCTGCTGGCCCCCACCCCGCCTCCTGCGCAGTGCTTCAGGGATGGGGTCGGAGCAGCCCCCGAGCCGTCGGTGTGGCCATGCCGAGGGGAAGCTGCTGCTGCGGGTGCCTCTTGCTGCTTCCTCGGGACACCCCTTTTAATAAAATCATCTCAGTCGTTCGGCTCCTGGCTCGTGTTGCTGCTGGGTGGTCTCGGGAGGTGACACCCCCCAGTCACAGTGGGAGTGGGGATCCCCAGCCCTACCCCTTCAGCACAGCCCCGGGGGGGCGGTTCAGGAATAAGGACAGTCTCCTCTGGCTTTAAATAAAGCTTTTCCATTTTATTTATTATTATAAGCATATTTTTAAACATTTGTATAACTTTCTTAATAAAATATCCTGGAAGAGACAGGTTTTAAATTCCCAAAGCAAGGCACACTGGGGGGCCTCCCCGAGTGGGTTAGGCTGGGCACCCCCCTTCAGGGGCAGAAACAGCGGCACCTAGAATACAGATGAGTGTTGGGGTGCTGGTCCCTGCTCTGTGCATGCACACACGTCTCACGCTCACGAGTCCCGCCAACCCCCACCAGCTTGGGGGCTTTTAGTGTCTCTGTATGGGGGCCTGCGGGCAGGGCTGCTCGGGGTGCCAGCAAACCGCTGCTAAGGCACCAGATCTTTGCTAGACCATCACCACAGGTGCTAATACCTGCAAAGCCCGAGAGCCGGAGAAATCATCCGTGCACGGTGGTGCAGAGCTCTGGAGGGCAAGAGCTGGGATCCCTCCACTGCACGGCGAGCCTGAGCCCAGAGGCAGCCCAGTCCTGCCAGGCAAAGCTGGAGTCGTTGTGTGAGTGCCACCTTCCCCTCTAAGTTTTTACTCCGAACTTAAATAGCTGCTAGAAGACCCTGGGGTGAGGGTGGCTGGGGGAGGGGGGGTGG
>NW_008795575.1:666854-668319 GCF_000699145.1 Aptenodytes forsteri
AGCGAGGAGCTGCCCGCGCACCCATCCACAGTGGGGCTCAGGCCAGCCCCCCAGCAGCCCCAGGCACTTGTGCTGGGGGGCAGATAAAGCATCTCTTCAGTAGAAAAGAAGAAAATAAGGCAGAAGAAGGACAGAGCAGAGTGTAGGGGGTGCCCCATGCCGGGCTGGGGGCCTCCCCCAGTCTGACCCAGTAGGACCATTTGGCTGTGGCCAGCCCCGTGCAGCAGCGGGCCCCCCCCTGGCTAGGCAATAAGGTCTTGGTGTTTCCCATCCCCACCCTCTCCCGCAGCGCCGCTCTCCATCCCGGCAGCGCAGCGGGTCCTATCCCCCTACCCCAATCCCCAGCGTCACCGGGGCCAGTCCATGGCGGGTGGGGCCCAGGGCTAGAACTCAGTCTGCACCCCCTCGCCGCTCTCCGTCGTGTCTGCGGGCTGCGGGGGGCTGCACTCGCCGCCCGGAGGGGCCACCTCCTCGCCCGTCTCCTTGTCACTGGACTGGTGGCAAGCCATCCCGGCAGACGGTGATGGGGTCTCGGCTCCAGGAGCGGGTGATGCTGATGTGGCATGGAGCACCCTGGCCTCTGATGGGACATCAGCTCTGGGCACGGGTGATGCCGGCACAGCTTGAGGCATCCTAGCCCCTGATGGGTCATCAGCTCTGGGTTTGGGTGATGCCAGTGCGACGTGTTGCACGCTGGTCCCTGATGGGACATCGGCTCCAGGCATGGGTGATGCCGGTGCGGTGTGGGGCACCCCAGCCCCTGAGGGGACATCAGCTCCGGGCATGGGTGATGCCGGCATGGCATGGTGCACGCCAGCCTTTGATGGTACCTCAGCTCCAGGTGCAGGTGATGCTGGTGCAGCGCAGTGCATCCCATCCCCCTCGCTGGCCGGACCCTGGGGGGATACATCACTTGGGACAGACCCTGCCGCCGCCACCACCTCCTCGGTGGCACCGCTCTCCCGTGTGGCATAGGTACCGTTCGTCAGCCGCTCCTCCGCCTCGACACCATCCCCGAGGCTCTCCTTCGCCAGCACCTCCCGGATCTCCTCCACCCCATCTGGGGAGCTCGGCGGTGCCCCAGGGTCCGGATCCTCCGTCTCCTGCGGCTCCGGGGAGCCAGGCTGCAGCAGCGCCTCGGCGTCCACCTTGTAGGGCAGGACCCCCTCATCGTCTTGGATCACTGACACCACTTGCTTGGCCCTGCGGCGCTTGTCGGCAGCCGGCTCGGCCTCTGGCTGCCCGCTGTACTCCTCGCCCCAGTCGATGGGGATGCCCTCGCCCAGGAGGTGCAGGTTGGGATCGCTGTTGTGCATGACCATGCTGTCGCGGTACAGGTTGTGCTTCCGCTGCACGGCCGCCTCCTTCACAGCTGGGGGCACCGAGAGAGATGTCAGATGGGCTGTGGGCATGGGGCAGCGCCCGCTGCGCTCGGGACACCTCTCCCAGCCCCTGCCTTGGGCAG
>NW_008795575.1:668490-668761 GCF_000699145.1 Aptenodytes forsteri
GGGGCGTAGGGCGCAGGGAGAGGTGTCTGGAGCCGGGTGGAGGGCTCAGCATTCCACCCACTGCTCAGCCCTGCCAGCGGGAAGGCCAGGTGGGAAAGCTGCTCCTGGTACAGCCCCCAGCACGCTGCACAGGGTCACCCCCTTCTCATACTCTCATACAGACCCCAACACCCTGCACAGGGTCACCCCCTCCTCCCCCACCCCCCAGCACCCTGCATGGGGTCACCCCCACCTTGTACAGCCCCCACCTGCATGGGGTCACCCCCACCCA
>NW_008795575.1:668863-685989 GCF_000699145.1 Aptenodytes forsteri
CCGGCGTGGCCTCTGGCTGCCCGCTGTACTCCTCGCCCCAGTCGATGGGGATGCCCTCGCCCAGGAGGTGCAGGTTGGGATCGCTGTTGTGCATGACCATGCTGTCGCGGTACAGGTTGTGCTTCCGCTGCACGGCCGCCTCCTTCACAGCTGGGGGCACCGAGAGAGATGTCAGATGGGCTGTGGGCATGGGGCAGCGCCCGCTGCGCTCGGGACACCTCTCCCAGCCCCTGCCTTGGGCGTAGGGCGCAGGGAGAGGTGTCTGGAGCCGGGTGGAGGGCTCAGCATTCCACCCACTGCTCAGCCCTGCCAGCGGGAAGGCCAGGTGGGAAAGCTGCTCCTGGTACAGCCCCCAGCACTCTGCACAGGGTCACCCCCTTCTCATACTCTCATACAGACCCCAACACCCTGCACAGGGTCACCCCCTCCTCACACAGCCCCCAGCACCCTGCATGGGGTCACCCCCTCCTCCTATGGTCCCCAGCACCCTGCACAGGGTCACCGCTCCTCGTACAGCCCCCAGCATCCTGCTTGGGGTCACCCTCTCCTCCTATGGTCCCCAGCACCCACCATGGGCCCTCCAGGTGCTGCTAAGCCCAGGCTCGGCTTACACTGATGCCACCCAGCACCCACCACCCACTCCAGGGTGCTGGAGCCCACCCAGGGCTCAGAGCTGAGTGGGCCCAGGCTCCCCAGCGCCGTGGGACCCTACCTTGCATGATGTCTTTCATCACCGACTGTAGCACGACCTCCTCGTAAGTGTTCTCCACCAGGATGAAGCTGGCAAAGTCCTCAAAGATCAGCTCCTGAAACTTGGCTAACTCCTGCCACGGGGGAGAGGTCGCTCAGCCCAGGGGCATGGCAGGGAGGAATGCTCCAGCCCCTCTGCGGGGGGGGTGGTCCTTGCCCCCCCACCCCAAACTTTAGCCTCTTACCCCCTTGCAGGTCGGCGCCAGCTTTTTCAGCAGGAAGGGGATGGTGATCTGCAGCAGGGCCTCCCTGAAGAACTTCTTCCGCACGGTGCTGCTGTCATAGTCGTATTTCTGCAGGGTGAGCAAGAGGGCAGCCCCGGGTCAACGAGGGCTGTGGGCTGCGGGGCTGACAGCTCCCCTGCCCGCAGGCACAAGCCCCTCCGGTTTGGCCCCCCACCCCATTTGCACGGGCGTGAGCAGGTTCCTCTGTCCCTCGCATCCTTCCCTCCAGCCGGTTCCTGGGGTGCCTGAGCCTGGGTGGGAGCTAGCTCCTCCATCGCTGTCTGCAGAAGGGCTTTTGGGCCAGTCTGAACCCTGGGTGGCTTTTACAGTGATGCATGTGGTCAGAGGAGACCTGGCTCCTCCAGGTGATTTCCCACTCGCCTGCCCCACATCCCAGCAAAATGCATGAAAATCTCAATATAAAGAAGTATTTCCCCAGAAGGCTTTTTTTAAAATTGGTAAGGTCACTCCTGGCCTCTTCCCCAGGCTGCTGGCCCTTGGAACAAGGCCACTGAAGGCCACCGACGGCCCCAACCCACCACCCCTCACCTTGAGCACCCTCTCGAGGATGCGCTGGATGGACTTGCACAAGTCGTCTTTGCCCTGCAGCTTCCCCAGCTCCTGATGGAGCAGCGTCTCAAACGTGTACACGGCATCGTCCATTTGCTGTGAGCAGAGGCAGACGGTCAGCACGACCATGGGGGTGGGCAGGGGGCTCTTTTGGGGCACTGCCACACCAAGACGAGCCTTCACACTGGTAAGGTCCCCAGCATCTCAGCGTGGCATCCACAGGCTCCACCCCAAGGACCAAGGGTGCTGGGGGAGGAGGGTGCCCAAAGGTGGTTTGCACCCCCCACTTCTACACCGTGCTCCAGGTTTGGCTGGATCAGACCCCAAAATTGGGCTACTGGCCTTGCTGGTGCCAGTGGGCTCAGTGGCGAAGGGGCAGCTGTGCCACGCTGCCCAAGCCTGGGTGCTGAGTCCACGTTGTAAGGGTGCCCCACGCTGCTTCCCACCCGTGGGCTCCCTCCCTGCTTGGGCTCCAGACCAAAGGGGATGGCCAGATCCATCACACACCCTTAGCTGGGTGCCAATGACACAAAGGTCCCTGAGACGGGACAGACATCCTGGCCAAATCCCTGCCTGGGTTGGAGCAGCCTGGGTTCCGCGCTCTGCCTCCGCTCCCCAGCCCTCTGCGCTCAGCCCTGGGGGGAAACGGGAGGACCCCGGTCCCCATCCCACCTGTCTCATGTGGATCTGGGCCCTCTGCTTGAAGACTGACGTGCTGGAGACATCGAATCGCTGCTGAAGGCCCTCCAATTTCAGCTGGTCCATCTTCTCATAGCACGACTGCATCTTGACGGGGTGGAAGGCCAGGTGGGAAAGCTTCTCCATGTACTGGGGATAAAGCCAAGCTCAGCAGGGCAGGACGGCCTTTCCGTGCACTCGGGGCTGGGACATGCCACCCCACACCAGGCACGGCAGCCTGCACCACCACACGGGCTTCATCTCCACATATTTTCTCAGCCCAGTGCCATCCGCACCAGGGACGCAGCAGGACTGGCCCTACCACCCCCAAGCCCACCGGCCAGCAAGAAGCATCGCCAGGTCTCACCTCCACCAGCTTCTCCAGGCCACCCTCGTTGACGATGTTCATGTTCATGTCCGTCACCTCCTTGAAGAACACCTCCCGCACCTCAGCAAAGCCCTGGCTTGTGGGGGTCATCAGGGCCTCCAGGATGGAGGAGATGTAGGGCTGGACGTGATTACGGACACAGACCTCCGCTTTGGGGAGGACAAATGCTGGGCAGAAAACAGGGGTAAGCATGGTGAGGCTCCTCCTCTGCCCTTCCAGCTCTGCAAATCAGGCTGTAAACCCTCCCTAGGAAGGGGGACCTGCCCCTCTCCCCAGACCCCTCCAGGAGAAGTCTCCCAGACTTGCAGGACAACGCAAGGGGTTCTTGCAAGGGGCCCTCAGGTCTGTATTGAACCTGTTCCTCCCCCACTGCCTTGATGGGGGGTCACTGCCCACCTTGTCCCCCACCTCCTGGGACAGTGCCAATGAGGACGTGCACCCTGGCCCCTGCCGCTGCTGGCATCTCCCCAAGGCTCCCCAGGCCGTGCCGGCAGGAGCCACACTGCACCCTAGGAACAGCCACACCTTGGTGAAACAGTGGTGATGCCACGCCAGGAGCCGGTCACGGACACAGCTACACACATCCATGTCCACACATCTCCCCGCAGGGCTGTACCTCGGATCTTGCTGGCCAAGTGCTCCTTCGAAGTGATGATCTGGTCCATGTCCGTGCGGATGGTGCTCTCCATCTGGGGCCGCTCCTGTTCGCACTTGGCCATTGCTGCATCGTACTGGGCCTTGGTCTGCTCATAGACCATCCTATAGACGGCATCCGAGATCTGGCGAGAGAGAGATGGGACGGTCAGCTCCCCCCCACACCTCCTGCCGCCCCCACTAACCATCGCCTCCAGCACCAGACGCCTTCAGGACCTGCCGAGCCTTCGCCCATGCCCTGACCGGACCGCTCCTCGCAGCCTGGCAGTAGGTTTTCCACACCAGCTACCTCCCAGCTGGGTGAGATGAAGCCCCCGCGGTGGAGAAGCTGCTTTGAAGCGATGCCCAAGGGCCACAGAACTGAGCGCTGCCTCCATCAGCCAATGATGTGCCCTACGCAGGTCTGGGGATGCTGCAGGTCTGGGGATGCTGGATGTCCAGGGATACTGGTGGTCCAGGGATGCTGGCAGTCCAGGCAGGAGAGCCCCTGACCCTGTTTGAAACCTGTGCCCTGCCCCGTTCAACCTGCCTGGGGTCTCAGGAGCCAACCCCATGTCCAGGATGGAGCCGCTCGCTGAGGCTTCACGCTCACTTTGCAGCCAAACGCCACGATTTCGGGGCTGGCAGGAGGCAGAGCCGTCGTCCCCCACCCCTCGGGTTTCCCAGCTTTGCAGCTAAGACCGCAGCTACTGAAAAAGCAGTGTTTGTGCATTTTTAGGCTGCTCCAGTGGCACATTATTAGCCTGGTGGTAATTATCTATCGGCTTTTAAGGTTTTAACAGGCAGTTTTGAAGAGCCCTCGGACTTTCGCAAGGGTTTGGGCTGGATTTAGCCTGTGCTGCTCTAAAAATGGCTCGCTAAATATAGCCAGGATAGGCTTCACTCCGGGGCTGGGCTTCCTCCTGTTTGCTTCCCTCGCCCCAGGGACGAGGCAGCGCAGGCAGGGATGGGCAGGGCTGCTCGCAGAGGCACAACAAGGAGCTTTAAAAAGCTGCAGTGGAGAATAAGGACGGCTTCTTTGGCAGAGGCTGGGAGAGGGGGTGACGCGGGGGGTGGCGCTGGCTCTGACAGGCAGGAAAGCTGGTGGGCACCGAGCCTGGCAAGGAAGGGAGGTGGCAGCGCGGCCCCCAGAGCAGAGGCAGGGGGAGGGCAGGCGACGATGACCCCCCACGGCAGCCCCAGCCCCACACCTGGATCCAGGTCCGCTGGCGCTCCTGAGCCTTGCCCTTCAGCCGGGGGCCGATGGTGGTCCTCAGCTCGGGGAGCAGCTCCTCCATCACCAGGTTGCTCAGGACCTGCGAAGGCAGGAGGCTTTGGGGACCCTGCTCAGCCCGCACCCCCCCACCCCAGCGTGGGGGGCACAGGTCCTCACCTGGGTTTCGTTGCCGCACAGCATGTCCCAGGTGCCGTACTGCTCCTTTGACTGGCGGTACATGCGGACGGCGTCTGTGAAGGCTGGAGCCTCCACTTTGGAGTCCTCAGAGATCCCTGCGGGGACGGGGGGGGTGGGAACAAGTGAGCAGCCCGGCACAGGGTGCGAGGGGCAGCCCAGATGCTTGCAGCACCCCAGACCATCTTTGCAGGGGTCCCTCGCATCCCCCACACCCTCGGACCCACTCAAGGAGCCCAGGGCTCTCAGCGGGACCAGGGGATCCCATCCCAAGCCCCTGTCTCTAACTGGGCGGGGGGCAGCAGTCTCCCAGACACACCAGTGGCTGGGGGGCTCCTACTCTGTCCACAGACTGATCCCCTCTAGAGCCAGACCAAGGGCAGGGAGGCACCCAGGAGCAGGGGTTCGGCAGAAAGTGGGGGGGGGGGCTGACCCCCCGATGGTGCCATGGGGACCCCGGGACTCAGCAAGCCCCAATGGTGCATGGGGACCCGGGGGCTCAGCGAGCCCCGACGGCATGGCAGGAGCAGAGGCTCAGCAGGATGGGGGGCTCGGTGAACCCTAATGGTGCACAGGGACGCAGGTCCTCAGCAAGCCCTGAAGGCATGTCAGGAGCAGGGGTGCAGCAGGACAGGGGGCTCAGCAAGCCCCTGTGGTGCACGGGGACCCAGAGGCTCGGTGAGGCCCAAAGGCACAGCAGTATGGGGGGGCTCAGTGACCCCCAATGCTGCATGGGGCCCAGCGAGCCCACCAGCACCGCAGGACAGGGCAGCTGGGGGAGGCTGGAGGAAGGGGGGGCCCTGCAGGGAGCAGCACAGCTCGGGAGGAAGAGGAAAGCGGCCGAGAGGCATCGGGGATGAGTCAGGGCCCCGTCCCCGAGCCAGCCCTGTGGGAGGCACGCTGGGCTCCGGCCGATTCAGCTGCCCCTGAGATGTCACTGCCGTGAGTCACTGCAGCATGGCTCACGGGGCCACCGGCACGAGGGGGGCTCGGACATCACCCCCACCCTCCCGCAGCACCCATCAGGAAGAGGGGCAGGGTGCTGGGAGCTCACGGCCACGTGCCAGGAGGAGGAGATGGGGGCAGCGGACAGGCAGGACAGCCTGGGAGCCTGCTGGCACATGTCCCACACATGTCCCTGCCTCGTCCCAGCCTCTCCAGGGTCTGGCTGCAGAGGCGCCTGCCAGCTGGAGAGAAACACTCCTGGGAGCGAACCCCCCCGGCACCCCAGCTCCCCTCCCCATGCCCGGACCTCTGGCAGGAGGGAGGCGGGATGGGACCGAGCCCAGGGTGGCTGGTGGTGGCTGTGCCCCGTGGCAAAGGACCCCCTGGCAGAGCCACCCTGCTCCCAGAGAGCATCCCCGCAGCGATGACAGAGGAGGGTCACGGCACGTCCCTGGACCGCCCAGCAAGCCAGTGTCCTGGGGAGACACAGCCAGGGGTGGTTTCTCCCTTCCCAGGAGGAACAGCTCGGGGTAGTGAGCGGATCTTTTCCAACGCACACAGATTTTTCTAAGATGATTACATTTAACTCCAAGCCTAAGCAGCTTTTCCTAAGGGGCAGCTTAATATACAGGGGAAAAAAAACGCTGAGAAAGTGCAGTCTGACCCTTTCTCAGTGCTTGGTGGGAGTGGGAGCCAGAGCAGGGCTGGGCTTTCAGGGGCCAGTGCTTCTCCATCCATGGCTCCTTGCAGCTCAGCATCACCTCCGGGGTGGGACAGCCCGGTACGGGCTCCAGTCCCCCACCAGAGCTGCTACATCCTCCAGACCATGCAGAGAGCGGGGCAGGATTCACCCCCCGAGAAGCCACCTGGATCTGCCCCACCAGGGTCACTCTGGTTGAGCCCGGGGGGTACAGTGGGCTCCGGCTGCGGGGACCCGTCCCCAGCCCTGCACCCTGCCCAGGGACAAGCAAACGGGGCTGGTTGCAAGAAGCCACCGTGCCACTTCACAGGGCGAATTTAATGAGTTTGCTTCATTAATACGCAGCAAATTAAGCACTGATCTGAGCTCGCTCTGGAATGGGAAGCACCCACTCAAGCCTGGACCCTGTCCCAGAAAGGCTCCCAGGGTGATGGTGCACCATGGGATGGGAGTACCCGACGACGGAGAGAGATGCTACACCTCGACTTTTTCAAAGTGCACCTCTCTCACAGCACAGGATAATCTCCTCTTGCCGGGGGAACGGTGCTGAAGAAGAAACGTGAGTTTGAAGCCGCTTTTTGCCCGAAACACAGCTGAACGGGGCAGCCTGCCCGCAATAAGGGGCAAAAGCCAGCAGGGTGGGTGCTGCTCCAGCCCCTTATGTCACCATGCAGAGCAAGGAGCCATCTCGGAGCAGCCAAGGGCACCCAGGCTCCAGGGAAACCAGGCTGGACACCTCCTGCCTGAGGAACGATGTTGCACGTCCCTGATCCTTACAGAAGTGCTGGTGTTACAAAAATACAGTCTTAAAAAGGGAGGTGAAAATTCCCACACTAATCACAACCGGAGGCAGAAACAGAGCCTCTAATTTGGGGGGGGGGGAATTGCTCGACAACAACAAAAGAGCTTTCATGGGATTTGAAACAGTATCTCGGACCTCACAGGAGCAGTGAGGGGCAGAAACGGAGCTCGGGAGGGAAGAACCGTCTCGCAGAGAAACCCGGGCTGCAGAAATCAAGAAACCCACCAGCGCTGAGCCTTCCCTGGGCCGCTGCCCACCCCTGAAAGTTTTTTTCATCACATGCTGAGGAGGAGGAGAGGGGGGAGAGGATTTAATGGCACAAGCCGGCTGGCAGTGGGGATGGCGGAGGGGCTCACATCTCTCCTCTCTCCCACAGCAGCACCCAGCAGCCGGGGAGGGGAATTAAAGACAAATAAATTAATAAATTGGCTCTTTGTTAGTATGAGAGGTTGATTCTCCTTTTACTAGGAGCTGGTTTTGCTCGCAGTGCTCTGGCTTTGTGTGTCCAGCCAGCAAGCAGAGGGGCTCCTGGGGTGCTGAACTGCATGCAGCAATGATGCTCCAGCAGCATCCCGGGGGGATGAGCAGCTGAGGGGGGGTCACTGCACCCAGCCCCCCCACCCCCCAAGGAGCCCAGGCCCCGGGTGGGGTGCAGGGACATGCTCATCCCGATGAGCTCGGACGGCCTCAGCTCACCAACAGCACATGGATGTGTTTTGCAGCGAGGAGCACCAAAAGTAAAGGAAAGAGCAAAGCTTTCAGATTTAATCTAACATGGGAGGATGGAAACCCCAACTGAAACCCAGGCTCCGGATCCGACCCCATTTCTCTGCTCCCTAAACAGCAGCTCTGGCAAAATCGGGGCTACACACAGCTCCCAGGAGTGAAAGAAACACTAAAAAAATAGGCAGCATCGCTCTTTGCCCACTAAAAGACCCAATTTTGAGCAGATTTCAGCACTGGCACCTCCTTCCCCAGGAAACTTCTCGCCATCCAAGGCACTGCCGAGACCTGGGTCTCAGCCCAGGAGCACACAGGCCACAGCCAAGCAGGAAAATCGTGTTTTCCTGCCAGAGTATCGTTGACGTGGGAGGCAGGTCCTGCCTCTGCCCCGGTCCCTCGCAGCCCCACACCCCCTCTGCCCGCAGCCCCGGCTGCCCTTGCTCGCCGGAGCCCGGGCGGTGCCGGCGGGGCGGGGAGCAGGACCGTGGGGCTGGGAGTTTTGATGACTTTAATTACCGAATATTTTCTGCCTCGCAGTGGAAAATAGGCATCAGGGCGTCTCTTGAGCCAGGCTCTGTGCTGGCTCCTGCAAATGCTGCCTGCCCTGGTGCAGCCATCGCGCTCCTTATGGGCAGTGGGATGAAGCCAAGCACAGGGATGCACAAGGCGGCCGGATCCTTCCCACTCCCCACCCTTGCTCGGGGAGAGGATGAGATGCTCAATGATGCTCAGCAACTCCCAGCCAATTCCTCCTCTTGACCCCCCCAAATCATCCCCTTTGGCCCAAAACCCAACCCAACCACCGCAGGGTCCCCAACACCCTCTCCGGAGCAGGAGGATGACGCTCTCCCCACCCGGGAGCCCCCGTGTCCCGTCCCGCCCCCAGCATCGCTCACCGTTGTTGCAGTGTCGCACGCAGTCCTGGAAAACCGCCCGCCACTTCTCCTGCTCTTTGCCCGTCATCACGCAGAAGTAATAGTGCCGGGCGTAGGGGTGCCAGAGGATGAGGGGGAAATCCGTGGGGCACTTCAGGATGGGGGAATGCCCCGATTTAGGCGTCACGCCTGCAGGGGAGGAAGGATGCTTTGAGGAGGATATGGGGCAGGACAGGGATGAGGATGCTGCAGGGTCGGGTGTGTCCATCTCCCCCAGCAATTGGGGCTAGGGGTGCAGCAGGGGCACACGAGACCCCTCGGCTCCTTCCCAGTGCCTTTGCTGTGAGTTCTACCAAAAACATGGGGCAAAAAAAGCGCAAAGAGCCTCGCTCTTCCAAAAAGGAAATCAGAAGTGAAAATTGAAAAAAAAAAAATTAAAATAAACTCCTCCCCAGAGCTGCCGGCCTGACCCCGCTGCCGTTGTGCCCGTGCCCCAAACCAGCAAAGGGGCTCGCTGCCCTACGCGAGCTGTTTCTGCAGCTCCTGCCCCGCTCCCTGGGGGCTGCCCTGGCCTTTAGGGACCCAGGGCAGGAGGACAGTGAGTGGGGTGGTGGCCGGTCCTCCTGGGAGTCTGGGTGGAGGAGCAGGTGCTGCTGCCTTCGCCCAGGGCTCCCTGGGAAAGGGAGGCAGGAGCAGCTCGGGGCAGCTCTCACGGAGCCGCAGACACATTTTCCTTCCTTCCCCGGCAGCTGCAGCGGGACCCGAGCAGCAGACACCTCACACCGCACCCTACACCCCACAGGGGGAACGGGGCTGTTCTCCTTCCCTACAGCCCCACACCCCGAAACCACCCCTTCCCAAAGGTCCCTAGGGATGCCCACGCCCTGAAAACACCCTTTCCCAAAGGTCCCCAAGGGATGCCCAGCAGAACGAGGGCGCAGGGGACCCCGAGCATCTCTCCTCGCCCCGCAGCCACCAAGACCACTCACCAGGCAGGCTGCTGTTCACCAGCTCCAGGTACTGGTCCACGGAGGTGAGGATCTTGTAGCCAGCGCTGTTGACCAGTACGCGGGGCGGCAGGTCCCGCTCATAGGCCTGAGCAGAAAAAGATGGTCATGGATGACGGGCAGCACGGCCACGCCACCGCAGCGATGGGGTGTCCCCCTTTGAAGCTGTGCCCACCAGAAATGGGTGAAAAAGGGTGATGCCCCTCACCAGTTTGTTCTCGTAGAGGACCAAGCCGTAGTTGTGCGGGACCACAGAGAAGCGGTTCCTCCACTTCTTGTTCTCCTCGATGTACTGGAAAAGGTTGCCTGAGTAGATGACGTGGTCCTCCAGTGGGACCTGCGGGGAGGAGACACGTGGTGGGTGGCACAGGGGGGCAGGGAGGGGGCCCCTGGGTACCCCTCCATCCCGTGGCCACGGCCTGGCTCGGGGAGCTCAGCAAGGTCCGTTCGTGGTGGTTTGGGTGGGATTTTCTGCAGTAGGGCTATGCTGAGGGTCTCCAATTTCACCACTGGATTATCTCCTATAGCATTGCAAATTTTGGTGCCTGAAGGGGTGCATCTGGGTGACAACCTGGGGGTTTCCACATGCACAGCCCTAGAAGACCTCAGAGGGGCTGCTCACATGGCAGTCACACGTGGTGGTGTTCACCATTGCGGTGGTCACACCTCTGTCCCCGGCATCTCCTCCCTGGGAGACACACAAAGCTCAGCTGAGTGACCTGAGCTCTCTTGGCCGAGCAGCAGGTTGGAGCAGGGCCCTCCAGCAGCTCTTCCCAACCCCAGCTACTGCGATTTCCCTGGCTTGGGGCAGGCAGGAGCATGCGTGGTACTGCTTGGTAGTGGCCATCAACCAGAAGGCCCTGCCAGGGTACGGGTCAGAGGCAAGCTGCAGATGGCAAGAACCAAAGTCCTGCCCTAGCATGGTCTCCAGATGGGAAAAGCAAGAAGCCACCCTGTAGAGCCCAGCACCAGACGATGCTTAAATGCTCTGGACTTCATGGAGGACCACCGACAGGAACAGGCTGAGGACATCCCACGCCCCCGAGCCCACCCCGGCTGAGCAGCCCCTCACCAGCTCTCCACCGCCTTTTGGCCCGCACGCCAGCAGCATTTACGCCATCCCAAACACAGGCTGGCTGAGTGAGCCAAGAATTTGTCCCAAGAATTTTTATGATCCGAGGAACATAAACAAGAGCCGAGAGCTCTCATGAGGGCGGGAGCGTGCGGCGGCCGCCTCTCCTGCCGTGGCCACCCACCATCCACCACAGTGGCTGTCAGGAGGGACCAGCCAGGGCTTGGGTCCCACCATGCACCCAGCAGCAGGACCTTTCCCTCTCCTCTCCCTGCTCTGTCCATCTCCTGGTTCACAGGCACCCCATTGCTTTCCCCAAGCCCCCCACCACTCCCCAACCCCACACCCCCTTGGGCGGTAGGGAGGTCTGAGAGCAGCTTGGCTCAGCAAACAGGCTGACAGCACCTCGCTGCTCCCTACTGCTTTCCAAAGCCCTTGGAAGGGGGAGAAGAAAGCGGAAAGCAGGCCCTGCAGGGCCGGGGGACGGCGGGGGCGATGAGAGCCCAAACCCCAAGGCCACCAGCGGGGATGGGGACAGAAAGGTGGTGCCAGCTCTGGGAGTCCCCATCGGCATCTCACCGGGGTGGCTCATCCAAGGAGAATCAGGCCATGTAAACCAGCTTCAAAACCACTGCCCAAGGCAGACAAAGCCACACGGACCGGCTGCTAATGAAAAAAAACCTGGACCGAGCCCTGATGTGAGTCCAGGGGACCCTCGGATGGGGAATGGCTGCTCACAGCCACCGGCATCCTGGGAGCCCCGTCCCTATGGCGCAGCCGTCCCCTCCTCGCACACCCTCCTCACCTCGGGCAGGCACCGAGGCGGCACCACCCCACCCCGGCAAATATTTGGGACAGGCAGGTATGCGCCAAATTGCTAGGCTGGGCAGGGAGGAGGCCGGGGAGCACAATGCCTGCATCCCTGCCGCGGGGACAGGGAGCAATGGGGAGCGAGACCTGGGTCTGGATACGTCAGCTTTGGGGCTCGTCCGGGAGAGGCAGGAGGGGGTGTTACGAGAAGAGAGGATGCTCGGGGACTGGTTTTCAGGGGCACGTGAGGATGTCGGACCAAGGCCACGATGTGCGCTGTCCCCACCGCTGGCTGGGGACGCTTGGGCTGCTGGAGAGACCAAAGGCAGAAACATTTATTCCTTGTTCTCATCGCTGCTGCTTCTGGCTGGCATTTCAGGTGACTGAGCCACAATTCAGACCACAGTCTAGCTGTCCCCCTTTGCCCAGGAGGGCCTCCAGCCCCCGGTATCACTGCGGGAGCTGCCTCTGAGCACCACATCCCCACAGAGATGGCAAAAAATAAGGTAAAAAATAAATTAAATTAAAAAAACCCAAACGCCAGATTCCAGCTGGACCTGCCCCAGGACAGGGAGGATGCTATCCTGCATCTTCTTGACATCCACAACTTTTTTTGGCATATTTGGGGAGCGCAAAGCCCAGCTGGAGGAGATGCTCTCCCCAGCTCCTTGCAGAGCCACCCCACGGACACACAGGTCCCCGTGGTGTTTGCAGCCCTGCTACATCCCGGCCTGAGGCTCTGCCTGTGCCCTGGCAGAGGATGGGCAGCAGACGGGACATCGCGCAAGAGGAATGTGCTATTTATATACTGGTGTTTTAAAAGACTTGCACGGAGTCCCTGACCTCCCTGCCTCGCCGCCGTTCCTCAGACATTCCTGGGCTGCTTGCTGGAGCTTTTTAATGAAGCAACCAACCTTGGGAGGGAGGTACCCCCCAGGGGGCTGATGGCATCTGCCAAATTGCGAAGAACCCAAGGGACGCCTTGCCAAGGATGCCGGGCACCCGGCTCCTGCCCAGGAGCCTCCACGCCTTTATTTTGCTCAACAGACCTAGCACCCAGGCAGCTTTCAGAGGAGATGGGGCACGTCCAGGTGCCTGGGCAAGGTGTAACCTTCGTGAGTGAGCCAGAAGGACAGCCGCTGTGAGCACCCAGGGCTCAAGTCTGATCTCATGAATGCAATCTCTAGATTTCTTTAAAAAGCCTCAGACAAAAGCAGAAGCCCGTCCCCATGTGCAATTACATCTTCTCTTGCTTTCAAGGAGCACCCATAGGTCAGTGGCTCCACCGACCCGGCCAGGGAGGAACCCCAAACCCTGTCTGCCGGCGAGAAGCCCCGGCTGACGTGCATCTGCCTTTGGAGGTGGGAGGGGAGGGCAGGATCCGTCCCCGGGTGCCAGAGCCTCAAGCAACAAGGGGGGATGCTTGGAGACCTTTTGCCAGGCAGGAGACACGTGGCTGCTGGAGATCAGACTCAGAGCCACCTCCTCTTCCCCCATGGGGTCAGGGACATCTGCCAGGGGTTTCCTACCCCTCCCCGGGCTTTTGCCTGGGCTGGAGCATCGCTCGCACCCAGGAGCGGGAGGACAACAGCCTGGCATGTCCTGCTCGGGGCTTCACTGGTCTCACGAGCTCCTGCCAGCCCTGGCATCAAGCACAGGCATCCACAGGGGCTGCAGCCAAAAGCCAGCCTTGCTCCTGCTTGTTGCATGGGTTGGGAAAGAAAACCATCCCAGGGAGCCCCACGTGCCGCACGGATGGTGCACAGTGCCAGGGGATGGACTGGACCAGTGGCATGGGGGCTACATTGCACCCCGGCAGGGTGGAACGGGGAGAGGGGATGTGCCCGGGCTTTGGGGAGGACATCAGTCCGTGCTCACTGGGCACAGGGATGGAGCTCCCCGCCGGCTCCAGGCTCCTCACGCGGAGCCGGACTCTTACCTTGCGGTGGAGCAGCTGGGCCTGTGGCCCTCCGTTGCCTTCGATCTCATAGCGGACGCTGTTGAAGAGAGCTACGCCGTACTGCTCCTTGTAGCACCGGCAAAACTCCCCCAGCACCTTCCCCGTCTTCTCTGCAATGGGAGAGCACAGCCGCGTTAGGCAGGGGCTGGATTCAGGGGTCTCCTTGCTGCAGACCCCCCCAGCACCCCGCTCGGACACCTTCCCCCACCCTCCCCACCCACCCAACACCTCCAGCCTGCTGGAGCAGGCTTCGGTGTGGGGGCCACAGCTGAGCACGCTGCCCTCTGCCCTCCCCATCCAGTCCAGGGACTAATTTGGGGTCAGGATGATCTCTTTTTTTGGCCTTTCACGTTAATGCCATGGATTCCTCTCCCCAGCAGGAAATTCCTGACATTAAGCTGATTCCGGTGATGCTGACGGCTTCCCGCGCCTTGTGCGGCTCCCCGGCCCCGCTCTGACTGGCTCGACTGGCTGAGATTGGGGGGCAACCCCCCCATTCCCCCAGCCCCAAGATCACTCACACCCACCCGACCCCGCTGTGCCCCCATAAGGGCCATCCTACAGAGTGGCTGGGGGGGGGCGGGCTCTGCCGCCCGGGGTGCTCGGGGCCATGCATGCAGCAGGAAGATTCGAAGGGGAAGGGACAGCCCGGCCCCCATCACGCTCCCCATGTCATCCCCCCTCTGCAAGGTCAGGACCCACCACCAGGACCCCCGCCTCCAGACCGGGGTGAGACCGAGATGCTGGGAGAGCTTGAGCTGCCAGGTGCCCCCCTGCACCCCCCACGGGAAGAGATCCTCTCCATCCCACAGGCAGTCCCGAGGCAGCACCCTTCCCCGGCAGCCCCCCACCCCTCGATGCACGGTGGGGGGGACACTGCAAACCCACCCCCCAGCAGCAGGGACAGTGCTTTCCCAGCCCCAGGGTGGCAGGCACGGGAATCCCTTGCTCCTCCTGGGGCACTAGCCACAGTGGGGGAGCGGGGCTGTCACCCCAACTTTTGCCAGCACCCCTGCCCCATGTGCACCCTGCCCCATGTGCACCCTGCCCCATGCAGCAAACCCTGCCCCACGCAGCACCCTGCCCAATGCAGCACCCTCCCCACGTACACCCTGCCCCATGGAGCAACCCCTGCCCCATGCAGCACCCTCCACATGCAGCACCCTGCCCTCTCCCCTCCCCACCCCAGCTCCAGACCCCACAAGGGGTTCCTACACCAAAAACCCCATCACAAAGCATCACAGGTCTGGGGAGACAGCTTCCCTAGAGCTGCCTTTGGCACACGGGGCCTCTACTTTGAATTTTGCTCTCAACTTTGCCCCAGAGCCTGTGAAAAGGAAAGAATTTGAGTCGCCTCCAACTATTTCTGACGGCTCAGCCTCTGCCAGAGCGCTGGTGATGGGCGCAGGGAGGAACGATGCTGGCTATGCATCCCCAGTGCAGGAGCCAGCACGATGCTGGGGGCATGAACCCAGACAAAACAGACCCTCGTGCCAGACCCAGCACAGCTCGGCGGGAGGGAAAATCTCCAGCAGCGGCCGCCCCGGAGCCACGCTCGCAGCCAAGCCAGCCCGAAGGAGCAGCTTGCTCCAGGGTGCTGCAAATCCCTGTGGGATGAGCAGCTCCAGAGGAAAATGCTGTCCGAGGACAGCAGCTGGGGGCAGATGCTCATCCCCGAGGAGATGCTGGCACTGCCAACACCGCGACGGGAGCCAACACGGCGGGCCAGCACCTTGCTGTGCCGCGGCTGAAAATCCCTTTAAATTTAAGCAACCTTTTTCGTGGCAAAGAACGAGACGCCTGCTCGTCCCAGCAGAGAAATTCCTCACCCCCGATTTTGGCATTTTCTCCTGGAAAAGAAAGAGCTCGCAGTCACGCCGCGCTTGCATCCGCACTGCACCTCTGTTGCAACCCCCGTCTACAAAACTATGATTTTGGCCGGGGCTCTGGGCAGCGATGCTGACAGCTGAGATTTAAAAGGACATTTTGAGGTTTCATTTCCTTTCAGTTCATGGGAAAAAAAGAGCCCCCGGTCCCCGGGCAGGCGAGATGGCTTAGTCACTCATTCTTCCCTGATTAACGACGGGGCCAATTAGGAGGTTTTAAGTAAATGGAAAAGCAAAAGTCGATTACTTGCAGGCATTGAAACAAAAGATTTGCAGTCAAATATCCAAGGTGACTAAATCTCCCCCAGCTCAGCAAGCCCCTCCGGGGTGCAGAGGGGATGCTGGGGGGCCACTGACGCTCCCTGCCCTGTGCCCCTGGCTGCCCTGCCAGCCACCACGCTCAGCCCCAGGGAAGCGAGAGGGGCAGGGACCTGTGGGGGGTCAGGAGGAGGTGGCCAGCGGCGTGGCGAGGAAGTGACACAAGGTGACACCGGATTTGGCAAGATGTGGACTGCTAGCAGTGGTACAGCCGGGCTTTGCTTGAGAGCAGAGGATGGGAAGCCCACGCTGATGATGCCAGTGGGTGCCCGGACCCCGTCACACCCGTAGCAACCTGTGTGGGGCTCACGTGTCCCACATGGGAACTGGCTAAGCCACCCACTGGCTCCTTCACCAGGCTGAACAAAACCTCCTGGCAGTGCTGGGGGCTACAGAGAGCATCCCCCTCCCTGGCTGCATGACCAAGGCCACCCGTGAGCAGCCGTCCCTCTACGAGCCGCTTCGGCTGCACGTCCAGTCAAGAGCTGGAAGGGTTTGGGGACAGGTGGCAGTCCAGAGAGCTGTGTCCCCTGCCTCCTCCCAGCCCCTTGCCCGAGCTCACCCCCCGGCTGTGGCAGGGCGAGGGAGGGATGGGGCCCAGCTGGCCGCCACCCAGCCACTGCTCCATCCTGGGTGCGGGTTCAGACACCCACGGCAAAGCGCTCCGGGTGCACACGCAGGGACCTCCCAGAGTGGTGCTGGGTGTCCCCAGGCACCTGCAGACAGTGCTTTCCCAAGCCTGGTGTTTGCTCTGGGACCGCTGAGCTCCCGGCACCAACACCCTCCCGCTGCTCCGGGTGCCACCACCCTGGTCCCCGCCACAACGAGCCATGCAGAGGCACCGGTTCCCGAGCAGCCGGGGTTGCTGGGCCAGTGCAGGCTCCGGCACATCTCTCTTGTTCCTGGCAAGGCAGGGCAGGGGGAAGCCACCAGCTTTGTGGTCGCAGAGGGGTGCCAATGGCACCCACCGATGCCTGGCTCAGCAGGAGCCCCAGTGCCGGCACCTCTGATCACAGACTTCATCTGTTCCTCGGCCTCCGGGTTCCCCTCCTTCCCTCCCCAGCCATCACCATGACTAAGCCGCACGTGGCAGCTGCAGGAGGAGATAAAGAGGCTCTGCAGCAGCCAGCTTTACATGGGAGGGCAGAGAAAGGGCTCTGGGCATCCCAGCCGCCGGGCAAACCCCCAAGGCCAGGCTGGATGCGGGGCTGGGTGAGACGCAGGGAGCAAGGAGTAGGGTCCAGCTATGCCACATCATCTCCGCATCCCCAGCCATGCTCCAACCCTCCCTGCCAGGTCCCCAGGGACCCACACACCCTCCCCACCACCCACCCAAGCCAGCACCGCCACCGTGGCAACAGCAGGGCAAGCAGC
>NW_008795575.1:687302-690072 GCF_000699145.1 Aptenodytes forsteri
CCAGCCCCCGCCACCGTGGCCACAGCAGGGCAAGCAGCTCCCGCAAGGACACCCTGGCAGGGGGACGAAACAGGCAGCACGGGTTTGCCCTTGTCCCGGATGACGTCTGAGGACCGCGGAGCCCGAGGCTCGTCTGGGCAAAACCGGCCGGGAGAGGCAGCTCCTGCTCCTGCCCCCCCCCCCCCCCCCCCCCCCCACAGCCATCACCGAGCCCAAAGCAGCGCCAGCACAACAGCATGGGCCAGACGGGAAGGCAACAGCCCCAGAGCAGCCGGTGCCACCGGCGATGCGGGTTGAACCCCCAAAGGCATGTGCAGCCCTCACATATTGAGAGGTCATGGCCCAGCCGGAGCAGCCCCGGTCCACTTTTAGTCCCTTTGAACCAGGGCAGGAGGTGGATCTCACCCTCAGAAGGACTCCAAAAGCTGCGGCAAACTGCCCAAGCTGGTCCAGTAGCCTGGACTGGCTGCGTCCTGCCCTTGGAAGCATCTCCAGCACCAGCAGCAGCCCCACACATGCACAGACCAAGGCAGAAGCCAGCTCTTACCCTGACCTCCCATATGACCAGGGCCAGCCCCAGCTCCGGCACCTCTTAGAGCAAAGCCAAGGGGAAAAAACGATCCATGAGCTCCAGGTCTAGCCCAGAGACCTTATCACCCAGAGAACAGCATGGACAGCTTGACCGTATCCTTCCCTCCAGCTGCCTGTATTTGCTGCCTGCAGTTTGTTTCACCGCGGTGGGGAGACCGGGGCTCCAGAAACACCATCCTGGCAGCCCCTGGCTCACAGAGAGCCCTGCCAGCACGAGTGCGTGGCCAGAGCTCGTTTTCCTCATTACCCTCGAAATCATGTGAAAATGAGAGTGATGCTTTAAATAGCCCAGGCCGTGGCCGACAGAGTCAGCAGACCTGGCAGCGGGGAGGTCAGATCCTGCACAGGTTTTGCTGCAAAGTTTGCTCGGCCCCCACCCAACAGCAGTGCCCTTCTTGCTCGCCGTCCTCTCGACGCATCCATGACCTATGGAGGTATCTGCAGGATCAGGGCTGCCGCAGCATCACAGCACGTCCTAGGTGGGACAGAGCCTGGCAGGGACAGGGACGTGGTTCAGCCCAGGTGGCTCCCCGGGGCTGGGGACCAACTCGGCCTCCCCCAGCACTGGGCTGAGCGGCATGCCACCGGGCAGGCTCCGTCGGGGATGCTTGGCAAAGCTGCTCTTCAGACGAGCATCCCCCCGTACCCCTTCAAAGATACCCGATAAGCTGAGGTTGGGGACGTTCTTCCCCCTTTCCTGACTTGCCAGGATCTTGGGTAAGCAGAGGGTGCACCGCTCCTCTGCACCCCAAACAGCCTTCACCCCTCCCGCGCCCGGCAGAAGTCAGGCCAAGGTCCTGGAAGCTGTGCCTTTGGGGACGCAGAGCTGCCTCCTGCTCCCCGGCTGCCCCCGGGCTGGCCTGGCTGGCCCCCGGGGCATGGCCACCATGCTTGCAGAGCTGCCTCCTGCTCTCCGGCTGCCCCCGGGCTGGCCCCCGGGGCATGGCCACCATGCTCGTGGCCACCACGCTCATGGCCCCCCAAGGGACAAGGAGCGGGTCCCCGGGGCGGCACCGCTGCAAGCATGCATGGCCGGGGGGAGCACCCCGGCTGCACCCGGAGGACAGGGCTCTCTGAAACGCACCCCACGGGGCAGTGCGGGTACAGCGGGCACTGAGTGCTCTGCAGCTGAGCTGCTCGTGCCCAAAGCAGCACACGTACCCATGCACACCCCTGCACACACCCATGCACAAACATGCACACACGCCTGCACACACACATGCACAAATATGCACGCACACACATGCACCCATGCACACCCACGCACACCCACACGCACGCATGCCCACACATGCCCACGCACACCCGTGCACACACATGCATGCACCCCCCAGGGAGGCTGGAGGCCAGAGTCTGACAAATCCGAGCAGGAACAGTCATCCGCAACCTCCCTTCAGCCCACATCCCGTTTTGCAAGCCCAAAGCCCCACGTCCCTCACGCCAGACACACCCTCCAGAGATCATGTCATCCCTCTGCTCCTACTTAAATATATTCGGGGGGGGGGATGAGGGTGTCTTTGAAATCCCAACCTTCCCCAGGAGCCCCGCTGGGAGCCCCCCTGCGTTTATGTAGCCGAGATGAGTGGGAGCAGGAGCAGCAGCTGGGAGCAAGCCCTTGTGGGATGCCGCAGGGATGCCTCACCAGAGGCAGGGAATTTTTCCCCGGTCCAGAAAAAAATAAGAAAAAAAAAAAGGACAAAAAAGCTCATTGAAGCAGAACCCCTGGGCTGGCTGAGCCATGGCCCCCACACTCGTGACGAAACCTTGCCTGGCTCATTTCCCCTGGCCCCCACGGGACAGCCTGACTCAGTGGGGCCGCAGGAAAGCCCCAGCTCCCCCTGCCTCCACGTAGGCATCCCCGTGTCCCCTCGCCGCCGCCGGCACAGCAAGGGGGTGATGGCACAGGGATGTGTTTGCAGAGCAATAGAAGAGTGGACACCCGGGAGGGCCGTGCCATCACATCCCTTTGCTGGGTGTCCCTACCCCAGTGAAGGTCCCTCTGTGCCATGGTGGTGATGGCCCATGCCGTGGTGGCAATGGCCCATAGGACATCTCGCTGGCAAGGGGACCCGCGAGCAGCATGTGCTGGCCCGGCCAGACTTGCCAAGGCTGCTGGGGAAGGAGTTAATCACTAATTTAGCCAGTAAATGGTTAGCGAGCGGGGGCGGGGTGCCGGGGG
>NW_008795575.1:691038-691345 GCF_000699145.1 Aptenodytes forsteri
AGCAGGGGCGGGTTGCTGGGGACAGCGCAGGCTCCCAGCAACCCCAGAGTGGGTGGCACTGACAGGGACATCCACGGGCTGGCATGCAGTGCTGCCAGCCCAGCCAGCTCGCACCTCGGGGAGGCAAGAATGGAGGGAAGCTGATTTCCACCCAGATACAGGCAGCAAAACTCAAAAGGGCCCCTCCTCACCCGGCCGCCGGCTCCCGGGCACAGAGGGGTGCCGGTGCAAGGTGGCAGGGCACTGCTCACCGGGACGGCCCTGCGGTATCCCTGGCTGTCCCCGGCGGGCAGGGGGGCGGCCGCCC
>NW_008795575.1:691408-693141 GCF_000699145.1 Aptenodytes forsteri
GGCAGCGCCGCGACGCACACGCTGCCCGGAAAGTCACCCAAGCACCGGCTTTCCCACACTGACCCCCTGCCTCCGCCCTGCCCCTCGCGTCCTGTCTTAGGCTGCTCCGGTTCTTCCCGGCAGCCCAGGAGGACAATGGGGGTCTTTCAGCAAGGGAATTGGGGACAAGGCCACCACGGCAGGGAGGTTGATGCCACCGGCTGGACGAAGGGTGCCCAGGTCACCCCTCGCAGCGGGGCTGCTCCAGCAATCCCATACCGCTGCCTGGTCTAAATGCACCCGGAGGGGTTGCTTGCTGCCCCTCGGCCACCCTTGCATGCCCCAAATCCTGGCACCCACACTCACCAGGGGTGCACAGCACACCGGGGATGGGGTGCACAGCACGCCAGGGATGGGGTGCACAATGCAGCAGGAACAGGGTGCACAGCATGGCGAGGATGGGGTGCACACATGGATGGGGTGCACAGCACACTGAGGATAGGGTGCACAGCATGCCAGGGATGGGGTGCTGAGCCAGACCTCAAACCAGCAGCACCCTACGAGCCCTGAGCACCACCTGCAGCTACTGAGCTGGGGAGGGGTGGGCTGGGAGTGACCCATGGACACAGTGCCCCGCTGCTGTGCCATCCGCCCTGCCTGCCGGCTCGCCCCGCCGCAGTGCTGAGCCCGGCTCAGCGCAGGCTCATCCCCATGAGATTTTAGGAAAGGCAGCGTGACAGGACACGTGATGGCTCTGGGCAGGCTGAGCATCACAGCAACGCAGCGACAACCAGCAGAAGGGACAGTGCAAGAGGTGCCACTGTCGACAGGGCACTGAGAAGAGCTGAGAGCCGCTGCATCTCCCTGCAGGGAGCCGGGCAAGCATCCCGCAGCACCGAGGGGTGCACCCAAAGGGTTAAGCCCCAGCTGGCAGTTTAGGGTTTCAGGAATTTGAATCTGAGTTCATTTCCACCCAGAAAACACAAACTCCTTCACATGGGCCTGACTCAGCCCAGCTGAGCATCCCCTGAGCATCGCCCTGGGAGGGGGGTTTCCAGCGCGGGCTCCCAGGGCGATGCTGGAGCTGGGGGGGTCGGGCACTGGCTCCCCACCCGGGAGGACACAGTGGCAGAAAAGGGGCTGAAGGAGGGTTTGTTCCTCATAAAAGCAAAACCTGGGGGCTAACCCAGTAGCACTTCATGTTTTCCCCTCTCATACGGACCAGCAGAGACTGAAACAGGGAAAAACAAATGGGGGGGGGGAGAGCAAAGACTGGGGACAGTTTCCCCTCTCACCTCCCTGCACCCAAAGGCACCCTTCACACAAACCCACCCAAAACCAGCCCGGGTGTTTCTGCTCCAGGCTGCTATTGGGATTTAGACTGAGCTTATCTGGAACAAAGTGGGAGCAGAGGCTGCTCCCGGTGCCTGCCCCGGCTCTTTGTGCACTCCTCTGATGCCTGCACCCAGGGCACAGCTCGGCACCGGGGGACCCGGCAGGACAGGGATCACCCTCTGGCTCCAGCACTGCTCCAAACTCCATCGGGAATATTTTCAGCTACAAATCCGCCTAGAAGCACGGTCCGGGTGGAAAGGGGACGCATCCTGCCGCCCCCTCGGCAGCAGTCCCGTGCAGCTCCGCGGCCGGCAGTGCTGGGGATGAGCCAAGCGACCGGCTGCCCTCTGACTCACGCCATTGCAGGGAAGGGTGGGCAGGACAGGGGCTGAGTGGCAGGGAGGGATGAGGCAGCCGGG
>NW_008795575.1:693513-698261 GCF_000699145.1 Aptenodytes forsteri
TGCAGGGAAGGGTGGGAAGGACAGGGGCTGAGTGGCAGGAAGGGATGAGGCAGCCGAGCCTCGGAGGAGAAACCAGATGGGCCCAGGCCTGAACCGGTTCATCCTCTCTCGCCCTGCCTTTGCCACGCAGGGCTCTGCCCCCGGATGAGTCAGAAGCGCCCGTAGTGCCAGCTCGGGGCTGGGGCACCCATCGGGGACATTGCTCTCTGCTTCGCCGCCTGCAAGGTGCACCCTTCACCAGCACCCAGCACCCTGCGGCATCCCCCATCCCGACTGCTGGGGATGTCCCCGGAGGTGCTGCCGGGGGGGTCTGTCCCCACCGTGGCAGCACCCACCCTGTCTCCCAGCACCGCGCCCAGCTGCGGTGGTTGCACAATGCCGCTCCCCTCCCAGCCCAGAGCAAACAAACCTGCCGAAGCAGAGCCGTGCCCAGCGCGGCCGCAGGAGGATCTAAAGCAGACCACGAAATGCACGGGGCCGAAAACGAAGCAGCACATTCAGCAGCGGCTCCTCAACCTAGGAACAGCCGAAAAACCCCGACAGCGCTCTCGACCGCGCTTCGGACACCCTTCACCCGCTGCTCTTGCTCCCCAATCCCAACCACGAAGCCAGACTCAGCCCCCTGCCTGAGCCCCGCTCCCACAGCTCAGGGCCGCATCCAGCCCAGCAGGCGAGGGATTAGTGTCCGGCTACGTGCTGGCGGGTGTTTTCCCGAGGCATGGATGCCGGTCTCCCGCTGCTCCCCGGGAACAAGGCTGCTGCGGGGCTGCGTGCGAGGAATGTGCATGTGAATAACAAACAGCACTCGGGGCCTTTGAACATCTCCCGAGAAGCTGGTCAGGGCTGGACTGAGCCCAGGCACTGGGCGGCACGAGATGTCTGCCCTGAACCTCCCTGCCCAAACAGCCTCTGAGGGGTGGGGGCAGGAGGAGATTCCCCCCTGCCCACCCAACCCTGCCTGATCCAGGCAAGACCCTCCTGCCTCGTCCCTTCCCCTTTGAGCAGCCTTGCCTTTTAGGGTGATGCTCCAAAGCCACGGGGCACAGGTGCCCACACAGGCACCCCAGCTGGGCTAAACCCACCCAAGCCCAAAGTGTCACCTGCCCAGAGGGCACAGGGACCAGGTTCAAGCCCACCAGAAGAGGTGATTGCACTCGCAGGATAGTCCAGATACATCCCACAGGCAGGGAGGTGGCTGCGGGGAGATGAAGCATCCCCATGGAGCAGCTCTGCTCAAGCTGGGTACCATCCCCCAAACTCTGTGCTGGACCAGGACCCGCTGCCCTCATCCTGGCTGCGGTCACATCACCCCACATGTCCCTTGTCCCCCGGGGTCCCACCAGTGCCTGGCCAGGCTGGAGAAGAGCTGCCAACCCTTTGGTGCTCACCCCACGGCGGGTGCTGCCCCGCAGCAGGGTGGGACACAGCATCACCCCTCCCCAGATAAGGTCCTGCTCATCCACCAGCACCGGCCCAGCAGCATTGCATCCACTCCAGCGTGGTGCAACCCCCACCGCAGCTGAGTCAACACCGGGTCGCAGGCAGTGCCGCTGTGGGGTGGTGCACTGGCAGCAGTGTCCTTTGGGCACTCCTGGCACCTGGGAGCTGTGGAACCAGAGGGGTCCCCAAGGCAAAGGGGCCAGATCAAACGTGGGCATCTCCAGGTCTCTCATGCTCCAGGCGCCAGGGACAGCAGGGGGTGGGTGGTCCTTGCACCGGGATGTCTCAGTAAATGCTTCTGTGCTCGGCAGGGGACGAGCAGCTGGCCCCCTCGTGCCCCCCTGTGCCCAGCCCCAGGGAGAGGAGATGAACCTGGCATGCTCTCCCTCCGCCAAGCTGGCCGGTGCCAGCGGGAAACCCAATCCAGCACCGCAGGAGGAGACCAAACAAAGACTTTTATGTACGTCAAAAAAAAAAACAAAACCACCAAAAACCAAGAGATATTTGAACAAAACAGCCCTGAGCCTGTTCTGGGCTCTGCCGCAGGCCCTGCTGCAGGGGGCATTCCTGTGCCCAGCTCCTCCACAAGACCAGGGCAGGACAGAGGGTCTCCACCTGCCCCGCAGTGCCCGTCCCACACCATGCCCCCCATGCCTGCTCCCTCCTCCCCACGGAAGGCGAGGGTGGCCATGGGCTCAGTGTCTCCCACAGCCGAGGATGCTCCAGAAGCACCATGGCCCCTGGTGAACCATGGACACCCCAGGCTGGTGGGCACCTGCCCCATGGGGCTGGCAGCCAGCACCCAGCAGCATGGAGAATCACCGGTGCCTTCCTCGCTGTGGGAGGGTGGGCAGCAGCCGGCAGAGCAAAGCGGCTCCTAGGCAGAGGCAAGGCAGGGATGTTCCCAAAGCAGGGATGTTCCCAATATGGGGGGGACGTTTCCAAGGCAAGTGTTGGGATCAGAGGAAGGGGCTCAGGATGTTTCCCAAGGCTGAGCCACCACTGCTTTGGGTGCCTGGGAGCTGGCAGCCCTGCTCTCCTGCCCCACGTAGCGGCACTGAGGTCACCCCAGCTTTGGGGCACGTCCCTTCATGCAGGGAAACCCCCCCAGGGGCACCACGCCTAGCGCTGAGCAGAGCTGGCAGAGGGAAGGAGCCAGGACAAGCATGCCATGCCCCAGGAGCCACCAACATAGCAGGAGGGAGGGAGGTCCTGCCCCAGGTCCCCTGCCAGCTCCAGGGCAGAGCATCCCATCCATCCCTGCCGCATGGGGACATCCCATCCTGGGGACTCCCATAGCGGAGGGGTCCGAGCCCCACAGAGCGGGGCTGGGAGCTCGGCTGCAGGCAGGGACAGATCCCTGCCGGGGAAGGGCAGGAGGGCACGGAGAAAGGCACCATACTCTACCATGCCGGAGCCGGGACCTGCACCGAACGCCGCTGCCCTTTCCCTTTGAAAAGGGGGAAAAGGTGGAGTTTTACTCCTTCCTCCCGCCCCGGTCCAGGAGGCTGGGAGGAAGTCTGCTTGCAACAAGTGGCTCGGCTCTGCCCCTTCCTCCCCTCCTGGCCCCGCTGGCACCGGGCTCTCCATAGAGCTGGTGTGGGCACATCCAGGCACGGGGCAAGGCTCAGGGGCCAGCCAGGGGCTGGGGAGGGGGCACAGCTGCTGCTTGGGGATCTCACAGCTGGGCACCGGCCGGGCTCCGGGGGCTGCAGCCCAAGGGTGTGGTGACACCTTCTGTAAACTGGGTGGTGGGACCAGACCTGGATACTGCAGGGGCAAAGCAGGTGCTCAGCCTCGTGCTGGAGAGCTGGTGCTCGCCTGCCTTCAAACCTCCCCCCAGCAAGCTCACGTGGATAAGCATCCCTGGATCCCTCCAGCCCTTCTGCCTGCTGAAAAGCTCCGAGACGCACGGAGCCCAGGGTCCTAGCCGTGTGGGAGGCGAGAGCCCCATCCTGTGAGCAGACAGCTTTCCAGCTTCCCCCCATCTCCCCACTCATTGGGAGCAAGGGCAGGGCAGCTGCTGCCTGGGTTGTGAAATAAAGCCTGGTCGCAGGACGCTGTAAGAGGGATGGAAATGGGACGGGTGGGTCCGACGCCGCTCCTTCACCAGGGGCTGGGACCAGTCTCCTGCCAGCAAGGCCGGCTGCAGGGTCTGTCCATGGCACCCATTGCATCTCCATGGACCCAGGGCTGTCTGCGCACCTAGCCTTGGGCTCCTTTGGTGGCTGTTTCGGTGACTGTCCCCGTGTCCACATGGCACCTTTGGTGTTCCCAGTGTGGGGCCGGACTGGCAAGTGCTGTGGCTGCAGCAGAGGCATGGGTGGGAGCCAGCGGCTTGTTGCAACCTGCTGCGGGGCTCAGGCAGAGGGACGGGAGCCCGCCGGTCCCTGGGTGGTTGGGATAGAGCTGACAGGGGGTGTGCCAAGAGGCGCCGAGCTTCCCTGGGCTCAGAGCCAGCCTCTGCAGCGATTTGAGGGCAGGAGGGAGGCAAAGGCATGGGAAATCCCAGCGCTTGGCTGTGCTTCCCTTGCTGGGTCCCTGCAATGGCTTTAGGGGTGTCTGATACTGCAGTGGGGGGCGGTCCTGGTCTGCAGGGTGCTTTTCTCTCCCTGGGCTGACCCGAGGGCCCAAGGAGAGCTCTCAGCTGCGATGCCGGCTCTGCTCCTCCTGTCACCAGCCCTCCTGCTCCCAGGCAGAGCAGGGATACCCTCCATGCGTGCCCCAGCTTGCTCAAGGCAAGGCCTTTGGATAAGCCCTGGCTGGGGGAGGCCGGGAAAGCCCCCCCAGGAGGGAAGGCAGGCTCTGCCCCGGGGCTCCTACCTCCTGCCCATGTGGGAAGGCCACTGGCACAAGAGGCCCCCACAGCCGGTGATGTCCCCTGCCCCAACACTCTGGCTCCAAGCAAGCCCCGTGCCCCAACATGATGGCTGCAGGTAAGCCCTGGCTTGCCAGAACCAGCCCTTCCCCCCTGGCAGGGAGCCCTGACATGCCAGGGGAGTTATTTATTTCACAATGAAAGAAGACACACACTTTGTTACGAGAAACCACTCCACATCTCCAGCACATTGCAGCACCGATCCCTCAGAGCCTCCCTGCATCGGTCCCCCCCGGGGGCAGGGTGAGGGTTTCAGCCTCAAGACCAACCCCAGAGCCCATCACCAGCAGCCACCGCCTCCCGTGCCGGCTGGAGCTGATCTGCAGCCAAGGCTAGGAAATGACTGTCACGCTTAAGGAAGCCACGGCAAACCTCTTCCCACTGCTGGCACACACCTCCCCCCCCCACCCCCCCCCCCCCCGAACACCCC
>NW_008795575.1:698456-700088 GCF_000699145.1 Aptenodytes forsteri
CCCCCCCCCACAGCCGGAACCCCCAGCCAGGCGCCTTTCAGCGTTCGCCGGGCACCTCCGGACCTGACCCCGCAGCCCATTCTGTCGGCACCCAGCCTCCTGGCAGGAGAAGGATGCTCCTCGGTGGCATCGGGGATACGCAGCCGATGCCCGACAAGGCTCGTTGGAACGGAAAGGCTGCGGGTCCGGCACCAGGGGTGAGGCTCAGTGTCACCTGTGCCACAGTTGCATGGGCTGGTGTCTGTAGAAGTCCCACCCCAAATTAACAGCTGGTTTACTCAGCAATTAACAGGCTGGCAACCCCCTGGAGATGCCAGAACAAGGTGTGAGCTCTCAGGGACCCTCCCTGCTCTGCCGCCCACCTCCCCATCCATCTGGCTGTGGAGGCACCGGGCAGCTCCTGCTGCATCCCTGGGCTCTCCCACCCGCCAGGTGCCCGGGACCACCAGCCCCACAGGGCAGAGCCACCCATCTCCTGCCAGCCACGCTCCACCTCACCCCCCTGGGGTCCATGGGGCTGGGACACGCTAGGGAAGGAGTTATTCCAGCACAAGGGAAGAGCTTCATCCAGCCCCTTGCTGAGGGCACCTATTGCCCTGGACAGGAGGGGACACTGTGCAAAAACCCAAGGCACCCAGCGACATCTTGGCTTTCCTGGGAGCCCTGGCAGGACACCCCATGCCTGCCACCCTCGTGTCCCCAGGCGACGGTGCCTGTGCTGGGCATCCTTGCGAAAGGAGGGGGAGCCAGTCCCTGCTGCAAGTCCGCGGAGCAGGGCAGGAGCAACTCCCAACCCACATTTGGGAGGAAGAGGAGAGTGAGGGCAGCCAACGGCTATTGACAAACAAGCTGGGTGATTCAGGCCAGGATGATGTCTGAAGCAAGGCAGCAGAAGGAAGCACTTACCGGCCGCAGAGACCCTGGAGAAAGGGATGCAGGAGCTGCAGGCAGCACTGCCTGAAAACCACTCCAGTGTAGATCACATCCCCTGGGCTGCCCTGTCAGTCCCAGTGCAGTGGAGCATCCCCAGTGCTGGCAGGGATGCTGCCTGCATGCCTGCTCAGGCAGCAGGAGCGAGGTCCAGCCCCACCAGCACCACCAGTGGGAGGAAAGACCATGGTCCTGAGCCACCAACACACAAGTCACACACACATGTGGCTCGTGACTTCTGGGAGACACTGGCATCAGCCTCACCACAGCCACCGCCACGTGGGCTGGGACACAGCATGGGACCTTTGCAGCACGGCTTTGACAGCAGTGGTCCCGATGCAGAGGAGACCGCACTGTGCATGGCATGGGAAGGCTTTTTGCCACCTCCCTCCTGCCTTTAACCCACCTGCAGTGCTCAAAGCTCTGCTCCCAGCAGGGGGGAAGGATCTGGCCCAGGTTCTCACCATCTCCCTACAGCCCCAGGGCTTGCTGCATGCCCAGTCGGCACAGTTCTGCTGGTGTAAGGGGGCTGCAGCCACGGGGAGCATTGCCAAGCCCAGAGAACTCCCATCCCTGCTGCAATTAGGGGTCACATCAACCTGGGCAGCTCCTCCAAACTCCCCAAAGTCGGGAGGACAACTAGGAAAAGTTGCTTGGAGAGGCGATGGATCCCTCCCCGGGAGCCGGCAGGAGCAGCGGCAG
>NW_008795575.1:700467-702518 GCF_000699145.1 Aptenodytes forsteri
ATGGACCCCTCCCCGGGAGCCGGCAGGAGCAGGCGATGGATCCCTCCCCGGGAGCCGGCAGGAGCAGGCGATGGATCCCTCCCCGGGAGCCGGCAGGAGCAGGCGATGGATCCCTCCCCGGGAGCCGGCAGGAGCAGCGGCAGCGGAGAACAGGCCGAGCTAGGCAGGAAAACCCGGAGTTTTCCCCGCTGCGTTGCTTTGCATGCCTGACAGCAAGTCGTGCCTTGCCTGTTGGGTTATGGCCCCTCCCAGCTCTGGGGGCTTTTCACCTAGCGAGGAGCCCAGGCAGAAAGCAGAGAGGTGCTCAGTGAACCCAGTGGGCTCCACTCCCTCCCAGGGAGGTGTCCCAGTACAGGTGCGGGTCCCCCCTATTCACCCCGACTCTTCAGAGCCGCAGCATGGCACAGGACATGTACCAGCCCAATCTCCACAATCCTGTTTCACAGGAATCCTATTTTCCCCATGAAAACTCATCTGCAGCCCCCAGCCCCCCTGAGCATGGGCTGAAACCCCCCAGTGTAACAGCTCGGTCCCTGCCAGGGTGCACCCATCCAGCCTGGCCTTGCAAACACCTAATTTCTGGCCCAGCAGAGACAGATTCCTGCATAGGAAACCCAGCCGGCCTTTTCCTTGTTATTCTTCAGGGTTAAGATCACAGGGCTTGGACAGGGAGCAAGAACCGGTAAGTTAAAGGGAGATTCGGGATGTGCTTTGGACCCGAACGTGCTGCGGTGAGCAGTTGCGCACAGACCCAAGCCGGTGCAGCCTCATGGATCAGCCGCGTCGAGCTTTAACTATGCAACATGAAAACCCCACAGCGTGTTACAAGCTCTCCTTCAAAGCTCGCAAACCTGCTGGCGTCCTGCTGAGCCGCATACCACGTAAGCATTCCTGCCAGCCGGCCCAGGACGGCGGGGCCTGGCAAGGCGGATGGGCTCCACCATACGCTGCGAGACATCGAGCCCATGTGCCGGTACCGCAGCAGCTGTACCACGCTGCTCCATCAGTGCCGGACCCACAGCAGCTTTTTCCCCAAAGCCCTTGGAGAAAAAGGACTTCAGAGCCACTCCCGTGGCTTTACGGTGGAGACGGAGGAAAGATAGGGCAGAGCCACCTCCAAAACCCCGGCACTCCCTGAGCCCTTGAGCTCTCCGCAAGGCGCACGAGGTCCAGCACGAAGCCACGCTCCTCTGTGCCACCCGACTAGGTGCAGCTTCACGGGGGGGTTGCTTAACCCGGTGGAGAGGAGGGTTTTTCAGCCTGGGGAGCTGAAACCAAAGCCGAAGCACAAAAGGTCTCAGAGGTCAGGTCCTGCCTGCTTAGGAGCCCTGGGGAGCGAAGCGCCCGCATCACAAGTGACGCAAGGTGGCTTCGGGGAGGGCACAGCACCCCGACGGAGGGGTGACCCCACTTGCGGGGGTCAAGCAAGTCACCGCAGGCACCAATTAGCAGCCCTGCCCCCCCGCCGCTGCCCTCCCGGCCATCGCTTCGCACAAAACCGTGCCTGTACAGAAGCCATAATCCCACGTTCAGCAATTCCCAGGCGGCACTGACCAGACATCCTGCGCCGGGGGCAGAGGCGCTGCTGGGCAGTCGCCCCGGGACGGCCGGGCTCTCAATAACCACATTGTCACCCTTCCCCGTCCCACAGCGGCGGCGGGGGGACTGCTGTGTCCTGCTCCGTGCCGGGGCAGGCTTGGGGCATCCCAGGGGTACCCCAGGGGTGCAGCCAGTCCTTCCCCCTACCCCAGAGCCCCTGGGGGGGCTTCCCTAGGGATCCCTCAGCACCGCTAAGGGGGAGAAAGTTCATCTGCCGGCCCAGCCCCAGCAAACACCATGTTGACAGTGGTTTCCCTGCACAGGACCCGGCTTGCCAGCATCTCTCCGGAGCCCAGCTCCCCCCCTTCCCTCCCCACAGCCCGGGGAAGCTCAGCGCATGAACACGTTCCCCGGTCCCCGGAGCCAACACAAACACCCCCGGCACAACACAGCCTTTCATTTGGGAGGCAGACAGGCACCTCGGGTGCCCCCCCCCCCCCTCCTCGGGGCTT
>NW_008795575.1:703041-708334 GCF_000699145.1 Aptenodytes forsteri
CGCCGCCCCCGGCCTGTGCGTGTGCGTGTGCGCCTGTCCCCCTCCTCCTCCTTGTAATTAGCTGCCCTAATTTGCTCGCTGGGGGACGGGGGAGGCTCAAAGGAGAGCGGTTGTGACGCCCCACCGGGCTGCCCCCCCACCCCGGGGTGCGCTGGGTGCTGGGAGACGCCTCAGCCCGGTGTTAATCCCCGCACGGCATCGCTGTGCCCCCCGCCGCACACACTGCAGGGACCCGCGCCAGCTCCCGCGGCTGCTGGCGCCAGGCAAACCAGCTCCGTCTTGGCACTGGCCTCCTCCGCTCCTGACATTGCTTCACCGGGCGATTGCAACACCCGCTCCTCCCTTTCTACCTGCGCCCTCACGCCCAGGTCCTCGTCAGCCTCAACCTTGAGCTCCTCTCAATGCCAAGGTGTGCCGCACCAGGGAGGGCGGCCGTGGGAGCCGGCCGGGCAGCGAGGCAGGGTGGGAGGCAGGCAAGGGGCCCCTCTCCCTCCCCAGCCTCCGGGCAGCTCTCATCATGTGGGAGAATGGGATGGAAAAACTCAAGTTGCCTTAAAACACTCTCCAGCCATGGATTTTGGACCGGGAGCTGTTTGGCCCCACTCTCCCTGGGCGGGGGAAACCAGGAGGGGGCTGGCATCTCCCGGATCAATCAGCATCACTGGGGAGCTGGAGGGCACACTCGAAGTGGGATACTAGAACCAACGCTCCGCCAATCCAGCAAAATCCCCTCGCACGCACTCCAATGGGGCTGAAAATTGCCTGGCCGGATCCATGGGGTGCTGCTGGGCGGTGGGTGAGCTCCCAGGCCCGGGGCTGCTCAACGAGGGAGGGAAGCAGCCGGGGCTGGGGAGTTGGAGGAAGCGGTGGAAAAGCTCCTCCTTCCTCTGCTGTTGCTGCAGCTCTTCTCCCAAGAGCAACAGGCGGAAACAGCCCTCACAGGATCCTCCGTGCGCTGCCTGGGCAGGATCCGGCTGGAGGAAAAGCCTTGCCTGCATCGTTCCCAGACCCCTGGGCACAGCGAGCAGCCAGGGTGTGACCAAGGGAGGAAGAGGAGGAGGAAGGGGGAGGACGTGGCAGCGCGGCCAGAAAGTTCAGGCCGTTCCCAGCTGCAGGGCGGCTCTGGGGACTTGCTGCCGAGGTGGATCTGTGCCTTGGGATCGCTCCGATCCCCGGATGCTTCCAGACCACTGGGAACCTGGGCTGGGCTGGGCAAAGCGCGGCTCAACCGCGGCCAGGTTGCTTGGCCAGGTCCACGCCAGCCGGCGTGGAAACAGCTCTGAGGTTGTGCCGCGAGTCTTTTCTTCGGCTGGACTGTTTACGCAGCGGCGGGAGGGAGGAGTGGAGGTGACCAGCCCTGGAGCAAGGCATCCTGTTTATCCTGCCTGAAATAGCTCTTCTCGGCCGGCCGCTGGCTGCTGGGCTGGGGAGGGGGGACGGGAGGCTGCTCACACCTCTCCCTGCCAGATGCCACCAGCCCTGCCCCGAAACGGTGCCCACCGCCCGCCTGGCACTAACACCTGGGGGTGGGGACCAGGGGCTCCTTCCCCCCGCGCCGTGCCATCACTCCCTGGGGCCAAGCATCCCCCCGGGAGAGGGAAGCGGGTGCTCCCACGCCAGGCCGGGCTCTGCTAAAGCCAAACACTCAACACGAGGCCAAAGAACATCAGGGCATCAACTGGCAGCCAGATGCCACCCTGCATCTGCACCAGCACCCACGGGAGCGAGGACGGCTGGGTTTGGGCTGCGGCCGGGTGCTGCTGGGGCTGGGGTATCCCCTGGGCTGGGCTGACCCCACCGAGGATGCCCACCACGCATCAGCCCTTTCCATCTTGACATGTTTCTTACCCCTGCAAGTCATTTCAAAGGAAAAATTGTTTTAAAGCTGAAATATTTACCTTTTTCTCTTTGCAATGCCCCGTAAGAAGGCTTTACCCTTAGCAGCGGGCTTGTTTGCTGTTTGTCTGCCTGGCCAAAATGCTGTTGAAATCAAGGGATTCTTGTGGGAAATTTAGCTACAGCGAAATCTCATTTCCAATAGAATATTTTTCCACTGGAGGCTTTTAAACACTTTCCCCGGCACTGATCCCCGAGGAGTCTGGCTCTGAATTCATTTGAAAATCTGTCTTAGTAGGGTGATGGTATTTAAAAGGTGGGGAAAATGCATCCACCTCCCTCAAATCAAAAAAAAATGTGAATATCTACCCATGGTAATAATTTCATTACTAGAAACTAAGTGTCATTTCTTTAAAAGAAGCAATGTATGGAATACGATTTAGGCAGTGCACACACAGTCCTGCTAAATAGACCAAGTAACTGGTATAAAACCCTTATTTTTGAAAAGTCAATCCACGTAAGCACTGGAGCACTACATACTGAGCCATTACCTGTCTTTTTTGCCCACTGACGTATTTCTTAAATAAAAAAAAAAACAACCTAATTAAACGGTAAAAAATAGAGAGCATTGATATTGCTGATTTGCAAACAGGAAGGTTATATTTGTGGCATGCAGAAATAGTGTGTCAACAGAGACTGGAGGCCATAACGCAGAGACAGAGGCCGTTTCTGGGGCTCAAAAAACCACCTGAAGATGAGCACGACATCCCGGCACCATTAGTCAGCGCCATGCGGTGACGCAGCGCCGAGCTTTTGCTGCACGCTGGCTGGTGGCAGAGACAGGCTCAGCTGCTAAAGCTTGGGAGGGGGAAAGTAAAGGAGTTATCTGAAGGGTTTTGTCGTGACAGGAGGCGTTTGGAAGCTCCAAGCTCAGCAGTGGCATCACGTTGAACGCTTCTCGGTGTATTCCCACGTGGCCATGTGCAGAGGGGATCGTCCCCGACACGGTCCTGGTCAGGGTTTCCTCCATCCCCGCCGCCCCATGGGGTGCCCGAGGAGGATGGGGACAGGGATGGGGATGAGGATGGTTTGTCCTTCCTCTCCTGCTGCCAGTTTCTGGGAGCAGCGTGGGGCAAAGCCCAGCCTGGCCCTGCTCAAGCGCTGAGCCCGTCCCGCCGTGGCCAGGCAAGGGGTGCAGACACAGCCCCCCACTGCTCTCCTGCCTCCCCTCCTGGCCCCATCCTCCCCGAGGATATCTTTAAATTCGGCCCCCTCTGCACTGCCTGTGTGCAAGGGAGGCTCACTCCTTTGGCACGGAGACAGGCAGCAGCGCAGGCAGCAGCGCCTGCCCGCCGGCTCGGGCATCGCCCCGCTCTCCTTCCCCGCATCCCTCTGCAAAGGCACCTGCTCCGGGTGATGCCGCTGCTGAGGCTGGAGCTGAGCCCCGCTGGGATCAGGAGCCCTCGGCACCCCTGAGCAGAGGGAAACCAAGCGCAGCAGCTCCTGCACCGCAGATGATGCTCAAATGGGTTTATCAAGCCCGGCCCCGTGTCTGCCCCACGTGCTGGGGCTGCGAGCGGACCCAGCACAGATGTCCCTCCTGTTAGAGACTGTGCAGATACGGAGTTTTAAAAAAACACACCGTGATGAAGTCTAATCATCCCAGCTAATTACATCTCTCTAAACAGGTGGAAATAATGCTTATCTGCCTGCAGCTGGCTGAATTATCCTAGCTTCGAAATGAAGGATTTCCCTCTGAATACAGTGTAGGAGAATAAATGCTCTCACGGTTTCAGGCAGCTGCCTGGGATTGTGGCAATGGCAGCAGCGATCCGAGATAGCCTCCGAATCGGCAAAGCCCTCAAAGTGCGTGTGAAGCCTGAGGCTGGTGCAGAAGTCCACCATGATGAGCAAAGTACTCCAAACCTCTCCTTCACTCTCCCGGGGACCCAGCACGTCTCCTGGACGATCCTGATGCCCCAATCCATGTCCGTGAGGGAACATTTAAAAAAAAAAAGTTGATTATTTGGGATATTTTTATGCTCACAGCAGTCAAACCAAGCCTTCCAGGGTCTGTGTGCTCAGCTCCCTGCCCGTCCTGCCCCTTCAGGTGGTCCCCCTGGATTCAGTACCCACGGGGAGGATCGCCCCTGCCTTGCTCCCCTTGGATTTTCCATGCAGTCATTACCACGGTGTAAAATCTGACCTCCCGGCAGCAAAGGTGGTTGATGCACCTGCAGAGCACCCAGAACAGGCTGTTCCCCATCACTTACCGCCTCCAGGACCTGCTGAATTCCTGCAACCACTAAACACAGGAGTACATTGCAGGATAAAGCTTTCAGCCCAGTGAATATTCATTTCCCTTTCTCTGACATAAGGAGCAATCAGCGGAGTTTTCCTTTCACTCTCATTGACCCTGGGACGAGGATCTGTTTCCACCTCAGCCGGATCACTGGGAAACCTGATCGCTTTAGGGGAAGAGCCTGGGGGTGCTTGCGGGCAGGAGGTGCAGCCTGGAGGTTTCAGGGTGTCCTTTGCCAATAGAGCTGCATGCATTTCTCCAGTGGCCCTGGCAGCCAGCGCAGCCGGGCTCAGGTCCCCATCCATGGGGGGACGGCCACATGCAAACCTGCCCGGGGTCACCTCTAAGGCCTCGGAGGTGAATAAGACATGTCCTCGTTAAGGGACTCTGCTGCGGCATGGGGTCTGAGCAAGCCAAGGCTGGGCAGGAGGGAAAAGCACCCGGCAAACAAGGGTGTGAACATGTCCTCCTGCTCGTGCGCTGGGGGCTGCTCGCCTTCACGGGAACTGGTCTTGGTGCGATTAACAGCTGTATAATTGCAGCAGTAAAACTTCCTTCTGCTGATAAAGTCGAGGCCAGCTCTGCCCGGCCCCGCAGAGCAGCAGTGCCGTGCCCGTGGCTCCGGGGATGGGCCCCATGGGTTGTCGCACCCTCAGTCCCACTGACTCCGGCGGGATTTGCTGTGCTGGAGCAGCGCTCCGAGATAACAAGGTGATTAAGCAGTGCTGAATCAGGCCTGCCGCGACCCCGGCTTTTGCTGAATCAGGGCCAGAGCCGGGGCAGGATCAATAACCTCCAGCCCCAGCTCCAGCCTGGGCACGGAGCCTCTGCGCAGAGGGATGGAGAGAACCAGCCCCAAGCCCGGCCTTGGCTGCGGAGCCACTCGGGACCCTGCGAAAAAACACAAGCCAGCCCCACGGAGCTGTGGCAGGCACCACAGGGGTCGGGGTGTGCCCGGGAGGGTCACCCCCACCCACACACCCCCGTGGGTGAGCACCCACCCCGCCTGCGAGCGCCCCGCTGCAGGGAGGGGACCAGCAGGGCCGGGGGGGACCGCAGCCCCCCGGGCTTGCAGAGGGCACGGGTGGAGGAGGGTGGCTCATGTGGATCACCATTCCCCTCTGCTGGTCGGGACTGGGATAACTGGTCGCCGCC
>NW_008795575.1:712214-715852 GCF_000699145.1 Aptenodytes forsteri
GGGAGCCGGGGCCGGCCCGGTGCAGCCTGCGGAGGGTGCGACAGCCTGGCTGCCCCGGCACCGGCCCCGGCCCCGGCACCGGCACGGCGTGGGCGCTGGCAGCGGCATGGGGCGTGGAACGGGCACGGGCATGGGCGTGGGCACCGGCATGGCGTGGGCACCGGCATGGCATGGCCACGGCAGACAGCCTATCTACCTCCGGCAATGGCACCAACATGGGCAGGGGGTGTGGGAACAGGCGCTGGCATCGGCATGGGCATAGACATGGGCACCGGCACGGGCATGGGGTACTGGCACCAGCACGGGCACCGGGATGAGCACAGGGCGTGGGCATGGGCACCAGCGTGGCACGGGACATGGGAACGGGCGCCGGCGTGGGGCATGTTTGTGGGTATAAGGCATGGGCACAGGGCACAGGCACGGGACATGGGGCATGGGGATGGGAATGGGGCATGGGCACTGGCACAGGCAGGGGGCATGGCATGGGCACGGGGCATGGGCGATGCCTCCCCAGCCCCTCCAGCTGCTTGCAGGCTGCTGCGGGGACCCAGGAGGGGCTGGGGGCTCTGCCAGCTGCCCGGCTTTCCTGAGGAGCCCACACCGATGGGCACTGGACAGCAATAAACACGGGAACAATGGTCTCAGCCCCTTTGGCTCCGGCGGCTATTCCCAGCGGGGTCAGGCCAGGATGCGGCCTTGGCTCTGCCCCTTTCTGTGGGATACTGTGAAGAGTGGTTTTCTGACCTGTGGGTTCTGCCCCATTTCCAAACCCTGGGCAGGGATGGGGCATTGCATCATGCAAGGCCTGGCGCTGGGTCACTGCAGCCACCGCTCTGACATTTGCACCAGGGAAAGGAGAAAAACTGTATGTTTGAGCAATGATGAACAGCTGGAAACAGTGGGAAAACCCAAAGCACAAAGCCTGGGCCCTGCTTGCACCCAGAGCAAGTATCTCTGCTCAGCCATCACCCCTCACTGCCTCCAGCGAAAACACTGGACACTTGGGAATTATTAACCTGGAGCAGCTTCGCCCCGGGCAGCTCATGGGGACGAAAGCAACGGGTAATGCTGTGCCCTCCCTGTCCCTGCAGCTACCTTCCCTTGGGACACGTTCCCGGCCCCGGGGCGAGTCATTTGGCTTCATCGTCACCAGTTTGCCCCTGCCTGCACTGAGGGTGCGGTGGAAGCGGCCTCCCTGTTTCACACCCCCTGACGATGGATGCATCCCCCAGCGGGATGAAGCCTGGGGTTTTCCCCCTCCCCGGGGCTCTGGAGGAGAGGACAGACCCAGGGCTCACACAGTTTTGCAGAGACTCACCCTGTCCTGCGAGCCAGCGGTCCCAGGGGAATCAGAGAGGGCCCAGGGATACGCTCACGCTCTCCCACGGCTGCCCTGTGGGTGCCCCTGAGCTCCCAAATGCACCTGGAGAGTGCCCGGTCCCCAGGGAAGATGGGCAGGAGGTCAGCAGGAGCTGCTGGTGTTTCCCCCCAAGCCCCAGCCCCAGGACTCGGGGGGTTTGCTGGACATCTCCATTTCTCCCAGTTAAACACATTTCCAGCATCTCGACAGTTTTCAACTGAACTTTTGGGGTTGAAAAAGCCCAGAGCGAGGCCTCCCAGCCCAGACAACTTAGGAGAGGATGAGCAAGGAGGGATCAGGATGTGGCCCCAGGGCTGCTCGGGAAAGCATCTCCCACATCAACTCCCCCTCGGTGCCACAGACATCCTCAAACTTGTCTTTCAGGAAAACCAGCTTCAGCCAGCTCCCTCCAATTTCTTGACCCTGAGACCAGTCCCTCCTCTCGCCTCCCAGCTCCCTCTGTTATTTAGGCAGGGTTAAATCCCATGCCAACGGTCGCTGCTCGCTGTGGAGGTCCCAGCCGCCAGGCCCAGCCACCCCGATTCGCATCACTTGGGCCAAAACAGCACAGGATGGAGCGAGGGGAGCAGCCACCACCTCTCCCCATCCACCCTGATGTTCCTTCTCAGCCCGAGGGTGGAAAGGGGGTTGAGGAAATGCTGCTCCCCTTCCCTTACCCGTGCATGGTGTCTCGCGTGCATCGGGACTGCACTCGCTGTGGCTCGGCTGTGCTGGGGGGGTCTGGGCTGCGTGGCACCGGCTCCTCACCCGGAGCCCCTTGCAGAGGAGGGAAAGGCTCCTAGTGGTCTCCAAGGGTCTAAGGCCTGTGGCCAACAGCCCACGGTCCCTGCTTGGAGGACCCAGCATCCCGAGGCATTTCGCACCCCAGCAAATGCCTTCGAGTGGGAACCAGCCTCCAGCCCCCATCCAGCCCCGAAGCCAGCAGGATCCTGGACGTCAGGACGTGGGCTCCCCATATTTGATGAGGCCGAGCCCCTGCTGTCAGGAAGGCAATGCCAAAGCATCCTTCCTACAAACAGCCCTGTCCCCACCCCACCATCTGCAGGACGTTTCCATCCCTGCCCTCCCAGCACTCACCTCCAAGGCCTCCACCCCCAGCCTGGCACCCTGCCTTTGCCCACGCAGCCTGCGGATCAGGACGGTCAAAGTTTGGTTGCTGATTCTTCGAATGAAGCAAGTGTCACTCTTTCTTTCTTTATTTTCTCTGCCAGATGTGATGGATGCAAGAGAACCACCTGGCTGCCGGGGAGCCGAGTGTCCCTGAGGGCAGAGAGGGGGTACACCGCGGGGACCCCCAGCAAACAGGTCCCGGCTCACCTGTGGCTCTGTACATGTGCTGTATTTTTGCCTACAGACAAGTGATGCTCGGCCTCACCGGGAAGATTGACAGGGAGATGGGAAAGCAATATAAATACCTTGCTCTTAAATAGCCTGCTGGTATTTATAGCCTGTGGTTGGCAGAGAGTCCGGTGGCTCTGACAAACTCAACTCCAGCTTATTTTTAAGGTAGCATTGAAGAGAACAGGTTTTAAAGCAAAGGATCGAGACGCATGTCTGCCTGACCTGGGGCTGCTGGGAACCCAGGTGGCCGGGCCGGAGCACGGGCCCTCGTGACCCCGCCGCCCCTCCAGACTCTCCTTTGCTGTCCTGTGTCCCCAGGCACCCCCTGACCTGCCTCGCCTCTAAGCGATGGGGTGAACGTTTATACGGCCATACATACATACATACATACCTATACCTGCGGACACAGCCTGTCACTGGAGCACTCTGCCATTAGCTCGGGCTCTGTGCTAGCATCGTGCTGTTTCCCAACTCCTTCCCCATTTTTCCCTCTTCACCCCATCACACCCTGCCCAGGCTTGGAAGGGGGAGCATAGAAACACTCAAATCCCCTCGGCACGGCCCCGGGAGCCAGGTCAGGGCCAACCGCAGCGGCTGGCAGCCCTGGCACGCACCACGCACCCCAGCTCGGAGGAAAAGCCACCCTCCCGCAGCGGCACGCAGGTGCGAGGAGCTGCCGTGCCAGGTGCCGGGCGAGCGTGCAGCCTTTGCCCCGAGATTTACAGCCCCGGCCATGCCCATCGTGTGTGGGTGGCCACGGGGTGTCTGCATCCCCTGCATAGGGGGGGGAAGATATTTTGCTGGAAAATAAGCCTGAGACACCATAGGGACCCCTCCCCACTGCCCTCTCCACTGTCCCGGGCAGGGCCTCTCCCCCCAAGCAGATGCTGCAGCCCTGGGGGGGGGCAGGTTTCCT
>NW_008795575.1:718493-735828 GCF_000699145.1 Aptenodytes forsteri
CCACCCACCCCCACAGGCAGGGCCCCATCCAGCTCATCCAGTGCCATCGCTAAAGAGGGGACAGAAACCAGCTTTTCATTCATTGTCTTTGCGCTGAAATAGGCTGGGAGAGAGCGCACACACACACACACACACACAGAGGTTCGAGGCAGCATCATGGAAATCTGGCTCAATCCTTCCCTTCAGGGTTTAGTAACAAACTGCTCTGTTCTTCCCTGAAAAATATCATTCCAGACTGAAAATGGTAACTGGTAGCTGGGCATCAGTGCTATAGCGGGGCTGTCGGGGAAGCGTGGGTGTCTGGAAGGAGAGAGCAGGGTTTGTGCAGGCAAAATGCTGCATAGGAGTGAGGGATGGGGCCCTCGGAGGAGCACCCTGCCGGGGTCCAGCCCTCCCCTCCCACCGAGGCTTGAGGTGCTCCTCAGGCTGCCCCGGGAAGCTCCTGGCCTTGGTGGGTCAGCTCCTGCCTTGAGGTGCTGTCTTCAGCTGCAGCTGCTCCCCCAGAGTTAGGACCGGTCTGCAGGGTACCCAGATCTCCTCCTTCCCTGGGCACCAATGCGGCTAGCACAAGATTTCCCTGGCTCTCCCTCACTGCACCAGCCTGCTCTCGGGCAGGGATTCCCCTGAGGTTCACCCGCAGGAGAAGATGAAGCAAGAGGTCCAAGCCTGGGGCTGACCCCGGGGCAGGGTATCTCTGCCGGGCTCCCTCCCGAGGAGGGAAGGAAGGAAAGAAGGATGCTGCCGCGTTGCCATAGCTCGCTCCGCAAGGCCCCACCTCCGGAGCTGCATTCTGTCCTGGCTCCCCTCCAGACCCGGATTATTCTTCTGACCAGCTGGTGCCATAACAAGATGGGTTTTGGAGGCCCCTGGAGAAGTGGGAGGAGGTGGGCAGGGGGACGAGATGGGTGAGTGTTGCATGAGGTGGGCAGAACTGAATTGTCACCCCCCAGAGCCGTGGGGTACGTGCTGGGGCGGCTGTCCCTGCGCCTCCCTGCAGTATCCAGCAGCGATGGCTGCAGCCCTCCAGGACTTGCTTTCATCTGGTCAGGGTCGGAGCTGAGTGCGCTCGGCGCCGGCGGTGGTGCCCGAGGACTGCATCCTCCTGGTGTGTCTTCTGCTCCCCCTGTGGCCACCTCCCAGGGAACCCCACTGGCGAACCAGTCGCTTTGCTCTTGTGCTGGTTAGAGCTCCCTGCAGTATCCAGCAGCAATGGCTGCATCCCTCCAGGACTTGCTTTCATCTGGTCAGGGTCGGAGCTGAGTGCGCTCGGCGCCGGCGGTGGTGCCCGAGGACTGCATCCTCCTGGTGTGTCTTCTGCTCCCCCTGTGGCCACCTCCCAGGGAACCCCACTGGCGAACCAGTCGCTTTGCTCTTGTGCTGGTTAGAGAAACCTCACCCAAGCGTGGGAGCTGGTCTCCCCTCTGAGGACACCCGTCCCCAAATCTTCATCTAACCCCCCACCATGCGGACATTCCTCCCATCCTCTCTTGCCCCAGGGCCTCCTTGGATCTTCTCAGGGCAGCCTGCCCTGAGCTTCCCCTGCCCAGCCTGGTCCCCGCTCTCCTGCAGCACCCTGCAGTGGAGAGGAGGAGGAGGAGGCTGGGTTTACTTCATTGAACCATCACCAGTGAGGCAAGACAGGCCGTGCTGCAGGGGTGACACCTGTGCAGCGCCTGCCACCACAGCGGGCTGCTGCAAGATGCGTAGCCGGAACACAGAGGTGGTACCGGTGCTGGATCTGAAAACCCCCAGACCCCTTCACCTGCAAGAGGAGAGAAACCTCCCTGAGGGCTTCCTTTTGCTCACGTTGCTGTCACGGACAGATGGGAGAAGCAGAGCAGTCCTGGGATAAGGGAGCGCCCTGCTCCCTTGCAGAGACAGCAAGAAAACACCTTTCCCCCAGGACACCAGCCGATCCTCCCACGGAGCATCCTTCCCTACACAGCCTCCCGCAGAGCTGACCTGTGCCCGGGTGCCTGCCTGCCAGAGCCACACCGAGGAGCCCCATGGTTAAATCCTGCCTGGATGAGGTCTGATGAGCCCTCAGCACCCATGTACAGCACTCACTGCCGTACCGTGTCACTCGGTGTCCCCATCTGTACCTGTCAAGGGTCCACCCCTGCCTGGCCCACCCAGGGATGTGACGACTCAGGGACCCAGGCTCATGCCGAGCTGCACGTGCTGTGCTGCACCTCTGGGGACAGGGAGGAGGCACGAGCAGGGCTGCGGCCCGCTGCCAGCCTCGGGGCACAGCCAGGGGCCGCGGGGACCTGCTGCTGGGTTGCTGATGCGTGACTCACCCAGGCTGCTTGGGGCACCTCGCCGCTCCCACCACCCCTTGGCTGAGGGCACAGGGAGACTTTGGGGGCCAGATGCTGCCCGTTGAGGATGTTCCAAGCCCATCTCAGGGCCCAGGGTACGAGGCTTGTGTGCTGCCCCGGAGCCAGGTCTGGCAAGGTCTCTGCCAAGCAGAGGAGGAACAGGAGGCAGCGAAGGACCAGTGGGAAGGTTGCAGGGATGCACGTTGCATCTTCCTCCCTGCACGGGGGCAGAGCCTCTAGCCCCGCCATGATCTTGGTGTGCTGGCAAAGTGGCTGGGTGAGGAGGAGAGGGTCTCTGCTCCCCGTCCCCCATGGGTGGGAGCCAGTCACTTCCTGGGCAGCCCACCCTCCTGATCCCCTCCTCCGGGGGGTCCTGAGGGCGGTGCGGTGCTGCCTGCCCGATGTGTGGGTACAGGAACGGGCGCTTGACAAAGCCTCTGCTGGGGCCTTTAGCATTTGCCCTCTTGGGACCCTGTCGTCAGGATCTGTCTCGCCTCCAACATTGGCTCTAAGTTGGAAAAGCCTGAAAAAAAATATGCAAAATTCAGGGCTCACCTTCACACACATTGCAGAGCAATTTCAGTCTTTAGTCCGCGGTCTACACCAGGGGCTGAGAAATACTTGCTCGTATGTGACCATGGAAGGTTACCAAGAATGACAAACCTCACTTTGGCAGCTCTACATCCACCCACCGGTGTCTGCATGTGCGAGAAGGTTGAAAAAGCCACCGATGTAGAGGACTTGGACTCTTTCCCTCTTAAAAAGAAAGAAAAGTAAGGTCTGGGTCTAATTTCCCTCTCAGGAAAAATGTCTCAGGAAAAATTCCCTCCCTCTTCCTACAAAATCAACACTCTTAAAAAGAGAATCATCATCACATGGCTTTTAGTTGCATGCTGAGAAGCAGATGCTGCGTCCACCAACTCACGGTGCGGGAAGGAACTTGGCTCTTGTGTTTTGGAGAGTGCAAAAATAGATCAAGCTGAAGGTGCATTAATTTATGGGCTTCCACATTGCCTGTGTACACACACAAACACATGAACATGTACACACACACACGTTGACACGTGTGCTATAGGGTCATTTACGGAGCCCATCAGATGGTTTGACATTGTGCCGCTGAGGGAGCAGCAAAGACCACTCAGAGTTGGACCAGCTCAGCCACACATCAGCTGCCCTCCAGCCTGTTCCTGGTGTCCGTGTGGACACAGGAGACCAGCCCAGCCTGGATTCCCACCGAGCTGAGCCTGAAGAGCCCTGTTTTGCTCCCTCTTGGTTCAAGGCAGAGAAGAACCAACTCAGAAAGTCAGGGCCACACACGTAGGAGAGCGTGACTTACCCCTGGGAGAGGGTCACCTTCCCCCCAGGACACTGTGACACCCCGTGCATGTCGTCCTGCTGCAGAAAAGCTCTTGGCTCCTCTTGGCACTGAAGCACCGCCAACACTGGCTACACCAACAGCACCTACAGCCGCCAACAGCCAGGTACAGCGTCTCTGCTGGGGATGGAAACACCTGCTGGAAGAGGACAAGCGTTAGTGAAGGGTGATGCCTTCAAAAGGGACCTGACGTGGTCTGTGGCCCATTGTCTCTACCCAAATGGAGAAGCTCTGCTCAACTCCCAGATCCTTGTGCAGACCCAGAAACTGTGCCAGGAGCGATCCCACAGTGAAAATCCTTGTGAATTTTACCCCGTTTCTCCAGTGCAGTCAAGGAGAGCGATTCGTGGGTGCGATCACGCGTTTCGTTTCCCTTATTTCCTTTTGGGTGTGTTATTCAACTTCTAAAGAATTCAAGACCTCCAGGTCTCTGTCCTCCTCCTCTCTAGGCTATGCAGTTTTCCCATGGCTTTGGCCGGCAGGTATAAATACGTACATCCTCTGTGAGAGCACTGCAAATTGGAAAAGGAGGAATTAATCACAGGTTACTACGATTACCATGACTAATCCTTGAAGCTAGAGCCCCAGCAGCAAAGCAGCGCTGCGCAGCTCCCCAGCATAGCACAAATACTGCTCGGCGTGGCTTCGACACGTGGCATGTTTCACCAGCAGCCGTGAGGGAGACGTGCGGTGCTGCTCTGGATGTGAAAATAACAAAGTTCACCTCATCCAGGGTTGGGGAGGAAAGGATGAAGCTGAGCCTGGGCAATTCTGCCCATGTAGGACTTATTGCAGCTGGACAGCACCTGGGCTGCACTGCCAGCAGGTTCCTACATGAGGAATGTGTCCTCCAGAAAGGCCGAGGTCTTCCAGGTGGGCACCAGAAATAATCCAATGAGAAAAATAGGTGTTCAGGACACAGACTGCTGGAGGGGAGATGTTTGAGACTTGCTTGGTTTATGGACACAGTGGTCTCCAGACTCAAATCATCCCTGAGATGGCTCTTAGCCACACTGAGGGACATCAGGTAGGCTTTGCCTCCTGTAAATGAAGTTATTCTCGATGTCCTGAACGGGGTTGATGGCCCTCCTGCCATCCTCTGGTCCATGAAGCCTATTGGGGACTGCTTGGGGATGGTACACTGGCACCTAGGGATCCCCGACTGAGGATGTTCAGAGGTAGATACGTGCTCCACCACATTCAAACGTGGTTGTATCTATGTAACATCCACACTGTCTTAAGCAATTAGTTAATGAACCAGCAAAAAAGCAGTTGCCAAGCCAACCCAAAGCCAAACGCATTCGTCTTGGAGATGCAGCGTGACAGCTTTGTAAGAGAAGTGGGTCTCGAGCAAACCTCACCGTGGATTTCTGTGATCCGGCTCTCCAGAGCTGCTCTGGGATTTTGGATCCCAAAACAGAGGACGCGTGAGGAGAGTGAAAGGACTGAGCCCTGCCTGTGACAGGGAAGAGCCCACGGTTAGGACCACTCGTCTCCTGTAGGACCCTGGGCAATTCCTGCAACCTGTTGCCCATCCATAAAGCAACTCCATCTTCCCTTACCACATCAGGCCAAGGCGTGCAGCCTGTGGGGTCCTGGGATGTGGCAGCAAAGGAGCATTTCTGAGCAGCAGGAGTTTGGCCTCCTGCCTTGCTCCGGGAGGGAAGGGCTTGGCCATCGCTGCTGGCACAGGCCAGGCTTGGGTCAGCGCTAGAGCAGAAATATCCCCCTGGCTGCAGTGTCCCTTACCCGTCCTGGTGCTCCAGGATGGGGTGGTGGCCAGGACAAGGTTTTACTGCTTCCACCGACCGGCGGAGGTCAGGGCTGCTCATTAGGTTTCAGGCTCTTTCTGAAGCAGGGCTTGGGGCATCCCAAGATGAGTTTGTCTCAGCACAGGCTGTGCTTGGTCACAGCTTTGTTGGTGTGGGCACAAGCGATGGCAGGGTTGGTCCCTCTTCCCCCAGAACCAGTTGGAGACATGGGGCTGGTTGCTTTTGCCATGAACAAGCGAGGCAAGGCAGGCTCAGAGGAAGGCTGCCCAGCCAGCTTGGTATAAATAACGTGGGATAAGCCTCTTCGAGTGACGTATGGGCTCAAGTCCTACTAGGCCACCATGTCACCAGCTTCTGGCCCGGCTTGGAAACAATGCAGTGGGTCATTTTCATGCCACGTGTCACCCCGAGAACAAGCCTAACTGCAGGTGGTGGGCTGGGGGAGGTGGTTGCTCTCAGGCATGTCATCTGCATGATTGTACTTTTAGGACCATATTACTCAAGAGCACTGGAGGTCCTCCGTTTGTGGGTGAGATGTGCTTCCTTGTCCATAGGCACTGATGTTGTCTCCACATTGGAGGATAAGTCCAGAGCTGTCTGTATTGTCTGTTCTCGTAGAAATTGTAATTAAAATTCTTCCAGCCTGAAGGAAACAGATGCAACGTGGTAGGTCCAGACAAGCCAAGTGTTGAAGGCACTGGATGAGATACGCATACGCATTTTTTCCCCTGAAACCTGATTTATCTCCAAGATGAAAAGCTTGACTGTGAGCGTCACTGACTGACGTTAAAGCCCAAAAGCTCTGGCTGGCCAGACCATTTGGGGACATGGGCGGCAACATCTGACCTGCTAACGTGGGGACGTGAGAGCACTGCTTCCCGGGAGGTGTCCAGGCTTGACTTGAGGACCTCGGGGAACAGAGGAGCTGCTGTTTCCCCCAGGAGTCTCTTGCTGATTGTATAACTGAGTGCAGAATTGGCTCAAGGATGCCTTCCCTGGCATTGCTCATCCTGGATAGCTCATATGTGCTGGCATCCCTTCTCCTGGTTAGATGTGCCCTTGCCAGAGAGGCTGCTTAGAAATTGCCCTGCTCTGAGGACAGGTCCGGGTGTCTTCTCAGCTCTGGCCTTGGCCAAGCCTTCGGTCTTGCAGCCCCACCTCCATCGCTAGCAGCCACATTAGCCAGAACAGCCCCAGGGAGCAGCTGTACCCTGTTGGACTGTACCTTTTGACCTCAAAATTCCCACGTCTTCTCCCTTTCCATGCCAGACCTGGCCACCCGCAGCGTTTAACGTTGCCCCTTGGTCCACCCAAGCGCTAACAGACCACTCTTCCCTAACCTGGGGGTTTAATGGCTGCTGCAAGGGCACCTGGGAGGTGCAGGTCATGGCCACGTCTCCTCCAAACAGGACATTGTAATCTCAAGCTTTTGCTCGGGTTTGTGTCTCATGCCCTTCCGCGCCTGGCCAGGGCCCCGGAGCCTTTTTGGAGGATGCTCTGTGGATCTGCCTCTTTCCCAACCCTGCCCGGGGTCTGAGCTGGCTCTGGCAGCCGGTGGAAGAGCAGACCTGGAGGCTACTTAACTTTGCAGCCAGGTCGGACCCATGGTCAAGGCAGGAGAGGACATCGGTTTAGGGAAGGGCTGTGCCTGGCTGCAGCCCAGGCACAGGGCAGTTCTGCAGCAGGCTGGGAGCAGGGCTGGCCCCTGGTGCCAGTGGGGACCCATTGCTGCCCTAAACCCACAAAGCTCAGAGGAATCACCCTCAGAGGTGCCCAGTTTCTGCTCTGGGAGGCCCATCTTGGTGCCAGGATCAGGCCGGGGGACGTGACAGCACTTCTTGCACTGGGAGGTGCACAGCCAGGCAGACGCTCTCCCCATCGCACGCATCCAGCTCAACCCATACATATGCAAAAGGGAGAGAGAGTTCCCACAAAGCCAGGCGCTGAAGACGAAATGTCCCCTGCAGCGGCTGCCACAGCGAGGACAAGCTCAGGGGTGGCTGAGGCAGCCCTTTTCGGGCTCCCCTGTCCTGAGCCCCCGTCCCGCCCTTGCCGCAGCAAACGGAGGGTGTGGGGAGCACCGCGCCAGCCGAGCCGCGGGAGCCTTTGCACCAACAGCACGGGAGCCCCCCCCAGCCGAGCCGCGGGAGCCTTTGCACCAACAGCACCTTCCCTTGGGCCCCAACTCGTTCCCAGCCTCCTTCCTTCCAGGGTGTGGGGAGCACCGCGCCAGCCGAGCCGCGGGAGCCTTTGCACCAACAGCACCTCCCTTGGGCCCCAAAATGCTCGTTCCCAGCCTCCTTCCTTCCTTCCCCTCCCGGCCCCAGAGCAAAGCGGTATTTTCATCGCAGGGGCAGGATTTCTTTCTGGCTGCTCACAGCCAGACCCTGACCCCTTCCCGGCCAGTATTGCCACCCGGCATGTGGTGCACCGCCACGGCCCCCCCGTGCTTTACTCCCTGTTGTTTGCGATTGAGGTTGTTGGTGTGGGATGGAGGGCGCGTGCGTGCTGCCTTGTAAACAGCACTGTTATTTCTGGATCCTTGCTCCGGGGAAGGAGCCAAACATGAGTAATGAAAGGAAGAGGAGGGATGCGCTGGCATCCCTCCTTCCCGGCCCCGCTCCTGCACCAGCGAAGGACCAGAGAGCAGGACCGGGGACATACGGACAGCCCTCGCTGCCGGCTCCTGCCCACAGCGGAGGGCAATTCCCGGTTCACTTTTTTGCTGCGTGGGTGACCCGGCTTCGGGTGGGCAGTGCACATGGGTGCTTGCAGCAGCTTTTCCCCTCAAGCAGTGTCCAGCTCGGGGGCTCAGAGGTACAGACCATCTGTACCCAATTACTCTCCATCCCCCCTTCCCTGGCCCAGAAGTACCCTGCACCCCCTTTACCAATGGAGAGGCTAAGGGATGTGACCAAGGGCAGGCAGGACCCCGAGTTCATGGACAGTATCCTCCTGGGGCTCCCCCAAGGCAGATGTCGCTGGGAAGGAGGTGGATGTACAGCGGTAGGAATGGCTGCCGCCAAGTTTTACAGCAGGACAGACAGACCAGCGATGCTCACAGGCTCCCGTTTTATCCCTGCTGGCACCAGTCCCCACCCCGGTGCTGTGGCTCTGAGCCCCGTAGGCAGCCCGGGAGGTGTTACAGCCTCGCTCAGCCCGTGAAATCACCATGGGGTGTTTGGATGGCAGCACGGTGAAGGAGCCCAGCAGCGTGGGGGAACCACGGGGAGCATCACCCCCGGGGGCCGGGGCCGGGGCCGAGCCTGGCAGGGCCCCTCTGCTCTCCCGGTGAGGATGCTCCGTGCAGCGCAGGGCGGCTGCGAGGCCCCAGCCGGCCCCAAGCCGCTCGTACCCGTGCAAATCGCCAGCAGGGATGGGGGCTGGGCAGATGGGGTGTTTTGCCCAAACTCAGCATCACCCAAAAGCAGGAGTTTCTAGGGCTGGGTGCAGTCCCCTCTGCATACCTCCCTCAAGCCTTATTCTAAAAAAGGGACAAATTTAAGCCCCAGACTGCCCCATATAAACCCAAATTGAGCTTTACCAGTGGACTGGCACCCTTGGGGTCACTCCCACAGGGGAAGGGTCCCAAGGCTGAGGCTGGCAGGTTGACACCCTCAACAACGGGCTCCCCACACCTCGCGTATTTTCTAATTTAGAAACATCTCTTAATTGGGTTTTAATTGGGCATTTCCATTGCTGTCCCTGGGACCAGAGGGACAGAGCAAAACCCTCCAGGGGAGAAAGCCAGGGAGAATCACCACGCGGAGGACATGGCACAGCCACTCATGGACACAGACTCTCCCTTGGGCTCAGCCGGGTAGTTCCCCGGTGTGTCCCTGCTCTGCGAGGGGTGATGGTTCATAGACCAGGGTAAAAAGGGGACCTTTAGGGTTTTGGGGGCACCTCATGTCCCCCAACGCAGATGTTTAGGCAGCACGTGTGTCTGGCAGGAGTGCAAGTACCTATTCTGGCAAGGCTTGAAACCCCTTTCCTGAAATCCCAGCCCCAAAAGGTGACATCCCCACCCCACTGCTGGGGCCACCTCCTCGCATGGCCTTAACCTGCACCCCACGGGGAGCAGCCCCGCAGGCTGGCCCGGGGCAGAAGCAGGGTGTCTGTGCCTGGGAGTATGGGTGCAGGGTGGCTGCAGCCCCGAGGGGTCCCTGGGGCACGGGGGGACCCGCGGGTGCTGCCATCCCAGCCCGTTGCATAAGCCCAGCAGCCGCGGGAGGTGAAATGAGATTGCGAGGGATTACAAGGAACAGGCTCAGGCCGCTTGATTCTTGTTTCTAAAAGGAGCTCTTAAGCCACTGTTGTTTTCCCGGCACTTCGGATTAGGGCCGAGACACGTGGGGTGGCCCCCAGGCTCCCCAGAGGGACCCCCCAACCCTCTGCCAGCCCGTGGCTCCCCACCGGCGTGGGCTCCGTCTGTTAGTGCCAAGCACAAGAGAAAAACAGGGCTGGGGGTTGACCGCCCCTTCCTGGGTACCCCAAAACCACCCCCCATCTCCTCCCCATATTCCCAGGAAAGGCACTGGGGGAGTGGGGCTCGCCATGGCCCCGCACACAGGTGGGGGGGGTCAGTGCCCCCAGTGCAGACCCCGCTGCTGCCGACGGGCCCTGGGGTGCTACAGGGGGGGACTTGGGGTGCTCACCCACCCCCGTGCTCCCTCTCTTGCAGAGATTATGCACGATGTGATCCGGAAAGTGAAGAAGAAGGGCGAATGGAAGGTGAGTGCCAAACCCTGGGGGGGCCGGGAGAGGAGGAGGAGGAGGGTGGGGAGGAGGAAGCAGGGAGGGGGTGGGTGTGGGCAGAGAGCCCCCAAGGGTGGGGAAGGGGTGGGGAAGGGCAGTTCCCTGGCTGCCTGCCATGCCCCCAGCTCACAGCCCCTCTCCCCAGGTGCTGGTGGTGGACCAGCTCAGCATGCGCATGCTCTCCTCCTGCTGCAAGATGACCGACATCATGACGGAGGGCATAACAAGTGAGTGCCGGGTCCCAGCCGTCTCTCGCAAACCTCATTGTAGGAAGGGCAAAACCTCCCTCTGTACCAGGGGACCCGCAAAGGCATCTGCAGGCTGGCACAAGCCGGTCGAGGTGGAAGCACGGCCCCCACCCAGCCCCATCCCGCTTGGGATGGAGACACGCTACCTCCCATTGCTCATGGAAGACTGTCTTGGTGCCAGGCTGATGTTTCACAGCCTCCCTCCTTGCCTGCTGGGGCTGGAGGAGCCCAAACGTCTTGTCTCCTGGCAGTATCTCAGTCCAAGGAGGAGACCAAGTGTTATTTTATGTCAGCCCTATACATAGCTCCCTGCAGCACTCAGAAAGGAGAAGGAAACCCCAGGCCGTGCATCGGGAGGTGTTTCGGGCAGCGGGGGTTTGCCCCAGCCCAGGTACCACCAGAGCATCACCCCCGGGCGGTCCCCTCCAGCGGAGGGATGTGAGAATAAACCAAGGCAACAGCAGCATGGGAGCACACAGACAAATCCACCGGCCCCCCGGGACCTTGCCAGGCACCCCCGCCCGCAGCCCCAGCAGGGCACTGTGGGGCTGGGATGGGGTGGGGACAGCCCCTGTCCCAGCTCCCGGCTGGGCAGGGGCGGGTGGCTGGGGACATTTTGGACACGGAGGGGTTGGCAGGGCTGGTCCTGTGCTGCCGTGGGATATCCAACAATCCTGCGTAGCCGAGTGCCCCTGCCTGCACCCGTCCCTGCCACGGCCCCCGTTTTTTCCCCCCCAGTCGTGGAAGACATCAACAAGCGCCGGGAGCCGCTGCCCAGCCTGGAGGCCGTCTATCTCATCACCCCCTCCGAGAAGGTGAATACGCGGTGTGGGGGCACGGCCTTTGGCCGGGGGGAAGCAGAGGGATGCCCACCCGGGGATGGCATCTTGGCTCCAGCGAGGCCAACATGGTGCCGCTGGGGCGGTGGACCAGAGGTGCAGAGCTTCCACCATGCCAGGAGGGAGGACCCTGGGTGACCCTGCCGAGATGCCCGCGGTGCCACCCTGCCCAGCCCAGCTGCTCCCTTCTCTCTTGCAGTCCATCCACTCCCTCATCAACGACTTCAAGGATCCCCCCACCTCCAAGTACAGAGCTGCCCACGTCTTCTTCACTGACTGTGAGTATCTGGGGGTCGCAGCTCCCACCCCATTGCCTGGGCACCCCGGACCCCCAGCTCCCCACTGCCACCTCCCGGGCAAGAGAGAAGGAGAAAGAGCAAACCGTGGGGTGACAGCCCCATCCTGCCCATGGCACTGGGCGGCTGCAAGTGCAGACGGGTGGTTTCCATCACCCGCTCCCAAAAGGATGGCTGGATCCCTGTGCCCCAGGGCAGGTGCTGCAGGCAGCCAGCCCTCCTCCAAGAAAGAAACGGAGGGCAGGGAAAGTCTCTGTCACTAAAACGCATGCAAGCAAGCGGGGATGGAGGGATGCTGGGATGCTGAGCGCTACCCTCCTCCTCCTCTCCTTGCAGCCTGCCCCGACGCCCTCTTCAACGAGCTGGTGAAATCCCGTGCTGCCAAGGTCATCAAAACCCTGACGGAGATCAACATTGCCTTCCTCCCCTCCGAGTCCCAGGTGAGGCTGGGCTGGGGACCGTCGCCGCTGGGGTGGTCTAGGGGATGGGACAGCCGGGGGATGCTCCGGGTCCTTCTCCAGCCCACCAGGGTTTGTGTAGCAGCCTCACACCCCTCTCCCCCGGCCGGCTCTTCGCCTCCTGCTCAGCTCTTCCTCCCTGTCTCCTTCGATTACTTCTCGGGGCTGATCTGCCACAGGGGATTTAGCAGGCACCACGCCTTGGCCCCGTGCCGGCAGCCACATTGGCCAGCTCTGCACCCCCCCCCGGCACAGCCCCCAGCCAAGGGCACCGGGGAGCTGGCCCCGTGCTGGCGACATGGGGACACGAGGGGGACAGGGAGGGACAGATGGTGCCGGACCCACTTGGTGCCATTAACCCTTCAAGCTTCAGCATTGCTGGGGAGAAGACAGGCAGAAGATGATCTCTTGGCATCCCCACACACAGCCAAATTGGCTTCTGGTCTTTACTGGTGGCACAGCCAGGGAGCAGCGTGTCCCCGCTTGTCCCTGGGTCTCTGGTTCCCTGCCTGAGAGCAGATGACTGCTGTGGGCAGGGGGTCTCCTGCCTCCTCTGCTCACCCCGGGGGGCTACACATGGGTAGGGATTGTGCTGCAGAGCCGGAGCTGGGGAAGGCATCAGGGTCCAGAGCTGGCAGCCGAAAGCCCAAGGGATGCCCCAAGCATCACTGAGCTCTGGCTGCCCGGTCCCAGGCTCAACTGGGGACCTTTGTCTGGGGTTGAATCTGGTTTCCAAACCCACTGGGGTGTCCTGCGGGGCTGCTCTCCTCCGGACGTCCCCTGCAGCACATCCCCTCTAACCTCCCTCCCGCTGCACCTCCCAGGTTTACTCCCTGGATTCGGCCGACTCCTTCCAAAGCTTTTACAGCCCCCACAAGGCCCAGATGAAGAACCCGATCCTGGAGCGCCTGGCGGAGCAGATCGCCACGCTGTGCGCCACACTGAAGGAGTACCCGGCCGTGCGGTACAGGGGGTAAGGGCAGCGTGGTCTGCACCCCCCCGGGACCTGCCCTCACCCCCAGCAGCGCGGTGGAGCTGGGGCAGTGCTGAGCACAGGGCACGGATGAGGCTGTGTCCGGTGCTGGTGAGGGCGTGGGGATGGCGATGGTGGGACGGACAGACACCCATGCTCAGCGTAAAAACAGGCTCAGACTCGGGTGATGCTCTGGAGAGCTGGGGAGGTGGGAGCCTAAAATCCAAGTGGCACCAAGGCAAAGCAGGGCACCCCAAGAAGAGGTGGAAAGAGGCAACAAAACCTGCTCAGGTCCCTCCTCTCCCATGAGCCAAGGACGTTGCACAGGGAAACCAGCAGCTCCTCCCCATCCCCCGCTGGCGACAGCCAGCCGCCCCGGGGAGCTGACCTCTCCTCCTGCCTCCTCCAGGGATTACAAGGACAATGCCATGCTGGCGCAGCTCATCCAGGACAAGCTGGACGCCTACAAGGCTGATGACCCCACCATGGGCGAGGTGAGCAGGGACGGTGCCGGCAGCCCCGGGGGAGGATGCTCGGGTGATGCTTCACTCCTGAAGTCCTGCTCGAGCTCTGCCGTGCGGCAGTCGCAGACCCCGAGCGGGGACCCCGAAGTGGCCCCGGCTTCCCCTGACCGCCTGCGGGGCTGGAGGAGCCCCCGGCCCTGCTGCTGACGGCTTCCCTCTGCTCTGCAGGGTCCGGACAAAGCTCGCTCCCAGCTCCTCATCCTGGACCGCGGCTTTGACCCTGCTTCCCCGGTGCTGCACGAGCTGACCTTCCAGGCGATGAGCTACGACCTGCTGCCTATCGAGAACGACGTCTACAAGTGAGTGCAGCGCTGCCGTCCCTGCGACCCCCATGGCCCCCACGAGTCCAGCCCTCGAACAGGAGTTGGAAGCTCAGCCATGAAGTCTGAGCCTCCGCATCCCTCCATCCATCACAAGTCATTGGTGGGGAGAAACCATTCCTGCCTGCAGCCTGGCAGGCGTGATGGGCAGGACTGATGCAAAAGGGGCTTTTCTAGCCTTCAACCCTTGCCCCTTCCCAACATTTAGCAGCTGAAGGGGTACAAGAAGGCGAGATGTGAAACCGAGTTGAAATAACTTCACCTCGCTGCTGGCAGAGCCAAGAAGAGCCCCCATGTCCCCCCATCTTCCCCTACCTCCCTAGAGCCAAGGCATTGAGGGGACCGCGTGCCCCCCCAGCCCCATCCCTGCCGTGACGCTCCCTGTCCTCTTCCCAGGTATGAGACGAGCGGCATCGGGGAAGCCCGGATTAAGGAGGTTCTCCTGGATGAGGACGACGACCTGTGGGTCACCTTGCGCCACAAACACATCGCCGAGGTGTCCCAGTGAGTGTCCCTGTGGGCGGTTTGCCAGCTGGGTGGGATGTTGGCTCGGCATTGCCACCCACCCCGCTGTTGGGGTCCCCTCCCCGCTGACAGCTGTGCCCTCCTCCTCTCCCCAGGGAGGTGACCCGGTCCCTGAAGGAGTTTTCTTCAAGCAAGAGGATGAACACGGGCGATAAGGTGACCTGACTGTGCCCGCCGAGCTGGGGACAGGCACCCGGGGAGCTCTGCCGTGGGCTAGCACATGGTGGACTCTCCTGGGGGATGCCTGATGGGGACCTCTGCAAAGCACCAAGGGTGCTCAGGTCCCTGGCGGGGGTAGGGGGTGCCATCCCTACGCCTGGGGCTGGGGAAAGGGGGTGCCTTGGGAGCACCGCACTGTGGGGGTCGGTTTGCCCCTGGCATGGGGGTCTGTGCCCATCCCACAGCGGCTGCCTCTGTCCCCGGCTGGTTCCCTTGCGGAGACCCCGAGTCGGTGGCAGTGAGGGGACCCCAGTGGAAATAGGATGTAGAAGTGGCCCGAAGCTGAAAGCACCATCTCAGCCTCAGCCAAGTGCAATCCCCTGGGGGGGGATTTCTCCCCCCACCCCTCCAGTTTGCAGAGCTGCAGACCCCCTCCCTGCCCCTCAGCTGCAGCGGAGGAGACCCAGCAATGCCACGGCAGGCATCACCAAACCCCTGCGAGGGGCTCGCATGGGGACAGAAGTCCTTGGCAGGGTCATCCCCTCTCTGCTCATGGTCCCTAAGTCCCAGAGGGTGAGCGACCGTGTCCCCTTCCCTCGCAGACCACCATGAGAGACCTGTCCCAGATGCTGAAGAAGATGCCGCAGTACCAGAAGGAGCTCAGCAAGGTACGAGGAGTGGGGGGGAAGACGTCTGTGCAGAGCGGCTGGCACTGAGCCCACCCAGGGAGCCAGGTGATGGCAGCTCTCCCCAGAGGGTCCCTGGTTGTGGGCAGGGGCTGAGGCCGCGGTGGTGGCACGGGGACCTTCGGCTGCTGCCAGCACCGCAGTGGTGACTGCACCACTTGTGTCTCCCCAGTACTCGACCCACCTGCACCTGGCTGAGGACTGCATGAAGCACTACCAGGGCACGGTGGACAAGCTCTGCAGAGTCGAACAGGTACCAGCTCCCCCAGCCCCACGTCCCCACGGGGACAACTGGGGCTGGCAGCTCCCGCCCCACAGCTCAGCACTGAGCTGTGGGGTGATGAGTATGTGTGTTCTCCGCAGGATTTGGCCATGGGCACTGATGCTGAAGGCGAGAAGATCAAGGACCCCATGAGGGCCATCGTCCCCATCCTGCTGGATGGGAACGTCAGCACCTATGACAAGATCCGCATCATCTTGCTCTACATCTTCCTGAAGAACGGTGAGGAGGACACCTGGGCAGGGGTGGGCAAGACGTGTGGGCAGCTCCGGGTGGCAAACAGCTCAGGGTTTGGCCAAGATAAGCCAGATGGAAAAGTTCAGCCCTGTCTCCCCGACCACCACCAAGCCAGGTGTCCTAAGGTGACAACGGAGGGGCTGCGTCCCCACCGGGAAGCATTTCTCAGGAGGACACCATCTCCCCATTGCATTTCCAGGTATCACCGAGGAAAACCTGAACAAGCTGATCCAGCACGCTCAGATCCCGGCAGAGGACAGCGAGATCATCACCAACATGGCCCACCTCGGGGTGCCCATCATCACAGACGTGAGTGTCCACCTCCTGCTCCCCGCAGCCCTCCTTGCCCCTTGGGAGGGCCATGGCACCCACTCTGCTATGGGAACCGTGTACCCCCCGGGATGCCCCCAGCACCCCTCTGGGGTGGCCCTGATCCCACCGCCGGAGCCACCGTGTCTCAGGGTGTCTCTGTGCTCTTTCTGCCCAGTCCACCCTGCGCCGCCGGAGCAAGCCGGAGCGGAAGGAGCGGATCAGCGAGCAGACCTACCAGCTCTCCCGATGGACCCCCGTAATTAAGGACATCATGGAGGTGAGCCAGCAAGGGTAGGGACGGGGGACGGAGCAGGGACCTCAGCACCACCCGGGAAGGGACCTGCAGAGAGCTGGCCGCTTCCAGCCCAAACCCTGACACCTCTCCCCGACATGTGCCCTCCAGGCTGCTTGCTGCCTGCAATTGCAACAAGGTTGGGACGTTTTGGGAGGATTTCCTGGCCCCCACGTGCACGCTGGCCGCAGGTGGGATGCACGGCCCCGGCCGGGCTTGCACGGCATCCCTGCAATACAAAATGCAGTAACAAACTGGTTGCTTCTTGTGCTGCACCGTCTGCCACGATGGGCACTGCTGGGTAGCCTCGTGGCAGCATTGCCCATGTCCCGGCCGAGCCAGGGGAGACGGGCTCGGCGCCATTCACCCCTGCCCACAGGCACAGCCGTGCCCGTACCCACGGGAGCTGCCCCACGGGGTCTGCGCGTGGGTAGCACTGGGCAGAGCCGAAAAGTGATTTTTTTTTCCAGGCACTGCCTTCCTCCTGACCCGCTCCCTCCCGGCCACCCCTTGAACTGGAGCAACCTCCCGGGGTTTGCCCAGAGCCCGGGGGATCCCAGGCACCAAAACCGCTCCCCAGCACAGACATTTCCCACCTGCTCAGACAGACAGACAGACCCTGGAGCCACGCTTTGGGGAGGGGGATATCACTGCAGTTCAGTGCCACCCCTGCTCCCAGGCACCAATGACAAGCAGAGCCGCAGCTCTTGCCTTCCTCTACCACAGTCCATGCAAACCCTCCCGGGGTGGCTTCATGCCCAGGGCACCCCTAAACCTCATCCCCAGGACCAGAGGGGACTGGGGCAGGGCAACATCTCGCAGATGGCATTAACCCTCCACCACCGATTAAAGCAAGAGCAGGTCCCTTATCCCACGGAGGTTGATTACAGGTGTGAAGCCTCCAGCTCAGCGTAAGCCCCTGAAGCTTCTCAGGAGAGAGACTGTGTCTTGGGGTCCTCC
>NW_008795575.1:737498-738230 GCF_000699145.1 Aptenodytes forsteri
CCCCCCCCCCCGCCTCCCCCCCCCCCCCCCCCCGCAGCGGATCCACCACCACTGCCCAGCTCCATCCCGCCTCTCGCCCATCTCATCCCGTGTCTCTCCGGGGACCATCCCCTGCATGTGCCTACGATGCTCCGGGTGGCAACCGCGTCCTCCCTCACCCCGAAAAATGGTGGTGGGGGAGGGGGGTCTTGGCGCAGCCGTCAGCCCCGCTCTGTTCTCCCGCAGGTTCTACTCACATTCTCACTCCCACCAAATTTCTCATGGACCTGAGGCACCCCGACTTCAGGGACTCTACTAGGGTATCATTTGAGGATCAGGCTCCAGCAATGGAGTGAGCCAAAGAAACCAAGTAAAGGCAGCTTACTAATGAAAAAAGAAACTCTTCCTCCCCGAAGGGTTTTCTTTGATTCTTCCGTTCCTCCTTTCTTTAATTATTATTTTGGGTTTCGTTTCCGTTTGGTTCTCCGATAAGAAAATGCTTGCAGTTCCTCCTACCCAGGTGGAAAAGCATCCAGTGCCGCTCCATCATCCTTCTGCCATGTCTCTCGGCCAGACCTGGCCGGCTCCTTCATGCCATGAGTTCTTGTTAGCAAGGAGCTTTTAGGTCCCCTAAAATTCCCCCCAGGCAAGCACAGCTGGATACACACCTTGTAGGGCAGGGGCAGGAGCCCCTCACCGTCTCATCTGGTCCCTGGATTCTCATCTGGGGTGCCTGGTAGAGCCGCTTGCCAG
>NW_008795575.1:739004-739999 GCF_000699145.1 Aptenodytes forsteri
CCTTGCAGTTCCTCCTCCCCAGGTGGAAAAGCATCCAGTGCCGCTCCATCATCCTTCTGCCATGTCTCTCGGCCAGACCTGGCCGGCTCCTTCATGCCATGAGTTCTCTCTCGCAGGGGCCGGAGGGGCCGGGGGCGGCGGGTCGGGGTCCTGCCTGCCTGGCAGAGGCATCCCCGGGCCGAGCAGGGGGACGGAGCACCCCGGGACGCTGCCCGCAGTGGGTGGCTGGAGCAGGGCCGGGGGTTCGGTGCCCGAGGGAGAGCGGGCAGCAGCGGGCACGTGGGGCAGACCCCAGCACTTGTCCCCGCTCTGGTTCCTCTCGTCCCCAGCAATGAAGGCTGGGCACTGCCGTGCCACCCCCCAGCCCCCAGCTCCGGGGCGCAATGGGGCTGAAATTCCGAGTCGATGGGAAAGCTCAGGTTTGCTCTTGTGGCGCTTGGTGCCCTTGGACAGGCAGGAGTCCCCTGACGTTGCAGACCCCAGAACCCCGCAGCGAGGGTCTAGCTGCCAGCGGTTTTGCTGGTGAGACCCGTCGTGGCGTCCCCCTGCCATGTGTTGGTCTGTGCAGAGCCAGGGAGGCTGCAAGGGCGGGACGGCGGCGTGGAGGGCAGGGGCTGGGCTGCGGGCAGGGTGGCTGGGAGCTGCCGCCAGCACCGGGGAACCACCAGGGCCGAGCCCAGCTCTCGGAGCGAAGGGCAGCAGAAGGCGAGAGCCCTTTTCCTCCTCCCCTCCCACCCCTTCCCTCCCGACCACCCCTTTGACCCAGCGATGCTCCGTGCAGGCAGGGGAAGAGCCTGGGGACCTGCAGAAGGTCCCTCCTTGCCCAGCTGCTGCCTGCCCGCACCTCCCGCCCCGTGCACCCCGGTGGCTTTTTGGCCAGTGCCTGCCGCATCCCCAGCGGGTCCAGGAGTAACCCGCCCAGCTACATCTTCATTTCTCCTTTCCCGTTCCTTTCCCATTATCCTCACCCCCCCCCCCCATAGACGTACAGTACA
>NW_008795575.1:741506-742297 GCF_000699145.1 Aptenodytes forsteri
CCTTGTGGTTGTTTAGCCCCCCCCCCATTCCCTCCCCATCTGTTCCTTGCCCATAAAGTTAAATATATATTTTTAGGGCAAAGGCTGTATCATTGCACTGATATTTGTTGGTTCCTCCTTGGTCCTCCCACCCCGTTTGAGTTCCTTCTCGGTTTAGCAATGCAAATGCTTCAGGATCTTGCATGTTGGACATTATTTTTTTTTCTGTTACAGTTATTTATATAAAAAATAATTTATCAAAAAGGAAAACTTAAAAAAAATAATCTAGTCTGTCTTGGAACTTGTTTACCTTGAAATTACTGGAATCTAAATGTTTGAAAGTGTTGAAGCACAAACATGTATCATCTCTGTATATCTGTTCTTCTGTACTAAAGCACCCGAGTGACTAAATAAAAGCGATCTCCATCCCTAGTGCAACCGGGGCTGTGCCGTGCCGCTTGCTCGGGGGCCAGGCAGGCGAGGGAAAGGCTTGGGGAAATACTCTCACCAAACCCCAGGTGCCTCCAAGGGAGAGATCCTGGTGTGGCGATGCCAAAACTCACCCGAGAAACGGCTTCGGAAAGGAAGACGACCCCACAAGCCAACCAACCGCATTTATTTCGTTCAAAAATAGGCGATTATCTTAGTACAAAATACCATCCGAGTGGCTCTGCTGGTCATTACAAAATAGGAGATACAGAAAAAAAAACCGTCATCTTTGCTCCCGGCTATTGCATTTGGGATAGTTAAATACGGCTGCGTGCTCCCCGCACGCTCCCCGCGCACCCCGGCTGGGCTCGGGGCGGTCGCGG
>NW_008795575.1:742362-743028 GCF_000699145.1 Aptenodytes forsteri
AAGCGCTTGGGGAGGCTCTAGACCTGAGTAACTCGCCGGGGGCGTTAGCGATTCCCCCCCCCCAAACGTGGGTCTTTGTACAACAACAACAACAACAAAAATTCAAAAATAAATAGATTTGACACGGGCACTTTAGGTAGGTCCTACACATAAACACAGCCAGGGGCACTGCAGGCTGATGCTCAGGGATGGAGGGGGGGGGTTTGGCCGGACCCATCCTGGGGGCACGGGGTGCAGGTTCCACATGGGTGCTGGCGGGTGCAGCCGGAGGGGACCCCCGGGGGCTGTGGGGGGCGCAGAGCACCCACCTCCGAGGCGCTGTGCCCTCTCCAAGGGCTGCTCCGACCTCATCCATTTCGCTAAAAAAAGGCATTAACTCATTACAAAACCAGCCTGGAGGTACAGGGGCTCTGCAGACCCCCTCGGGGCCGGATCCTGCCCCTGCCTCGATCTCACGGGGCGATTTTTCCTCTGCCAGCCCAGATCCCCTGGGAATCCCAAGGAAAACCCCAAATCCTTCTTTTTTTTCTGTCCAGATGACGCCGTGGGTGGCCACATCCAGGGATGGCCAAAAAAACCCCACAAATGCCCTAAGGATTATGCTGGAAATTAAAAACAGAACTTATATATATATATATGTGTATATATATATATATATATATATAT
>NW_008795575.1:744369-745591 GCF_000699145.1 Aptenodytes forsteri
TTGCTAGCTCCCTTGGAGAAAAAAAAAAAAATCACATAAAACCACAAAAAGAAGAGCTTTCCCGGGGAGGACCTGGCTCGGTTCGAGTCCAAGGGCAGAGCAGAGGGTGGAGGGGGGCGCGGGGGTCGAGCCCCAGGCATCGCGCCCCGGAGGATGCCTAAAGGCTGGGAAAGGGGTTGAATAAAGGAATCGCGGGTATTTCTGCCCACGCAGGCACGGAGGTAAACACAGCTGCCAACGGGGGCTCGGCCCGTGTTGCAGTAGGACCTACACAAAGTCGGAGCACCCCCAGAAGTGCTCAGCTCGGGGCGGCATCTGCCCTGGGGGACATGGGGCCACCCTGTTGGTCCCAGGGGACGTTGCCCTCCTGCCGGGGCTGTGCTCGCACCCCAGGGGGGCTGCCGGATGGGGCAGGTCTCAGGAGACCTCCGCCCACGTCTTGCCCCCCTCCTGCAGCTTGGGTGGTCCTGAAAATGGACAGACAGACGGACAAGCGATGCAGGAGGTCTAGGGCAAGCGGGATGGGGATGGGAGCTGGTGCAGGACCCCGTGGAGATGCCTCCAGTCCCAATGCCCCCACAACTGGCTGGGAGCATCCAGTGCGGGGATGCTGGTGGGGAGACCGTCCTCCTCCTCCTGCCCCCTGCAAGGGCCGGGAGGGTTTGGCAGGTGCTGGCGGGACCCTCAGAAGAGGCAGGAGCCCCGCAGGTCCCGGGCTTGGCTCAGCTCGGTGGCCAGCGCCCGGCTCATGCGGGTGGTGGTGAGCCTCACGCTCTGGGCAGCCTCCACGGCCCGGCTCAGCGACCGGTTCAGCTCCTCCAGCTCATCCAGGTCCAGGGTCAGGCAGTGGTGGTGGCCAGTGGCGGGCTGGGCGGGCTGCTCTGCCCGCCAGTGCCCCGCGGCATGCTGGAGGGGGACAGTGGCCATGGCTGGGGCTGAGGTAGGTACTGCTGGGGAGCAGTAGCTGGGAAGAAGAAGGGGACACGGGCTCGGCTTCGCTCCGTGGGCTCTGCCCCCCCGGGGCTCTGTGCCTCCACTCTGCCTTGTTTTTCATCCCTCTCCCCCATCTCATCCATCTCCAACCCCCAGCACCCACCTCCCTACATTCACCCCCATGCAGACCCCCCCCCAAAGGAGCCGAGGGCTGCGTGACCTCGCTCCCAGCTGGCTGCCACCCGGGTGCCTGGGCTCTGTGGGCAAACCAGCGGGTCCCTGGGGTGGG
>NW_008795575.1:745612-745906 GCF_000699145.1 Aptenodytes forsteri
CAGAGCATCCTTACAGCACGGAGGGCGCGTAAGGCACGAGGGGGACAGGCGCAAGGCAGCCGATGGCAGCGGTGGCACCAGGGCTGGATGCCAAGTACCAAAGTCTGGGTTGCTCCGGCTTCTCGGCGCGGGGACCAACACGGGAGCCTGGGGGGGACGTGCCAGCGGGGCCACGCTCTGCTGCGGGGAGGAAGGTGGTTAGATGTCCCCGGGGGTGTTAGATGTCCCCAGGGGCGTGCAGCGAGCGGCAGCCCCAGGGGCGCTCCTCCCCCCCCTGGCCACGCTGAGGTGCCC
>NW_008795575.1:751465-752012 GCF_000699145.1 Aptenodytes forsteri
AGATGTCCGCGGGGGTGTTAGATGTCCCCAGGGGCGTTGCAGCGAGCGGCAGCCCCAGGTGAGCTCCTCCCCCCCGTTGCCACACTGGGCTGCCACTGCTGGGGGGAAACACCCGTGCCCGCAGGGAGCGGGTGGTGGCACTGCTGGCTGTCACTTCTGTCCCCAAGCAGTGTGCCAGCGCTGTGCCAGGGGTCTGAGGGTTGTTCCCCACTGGGCTGCCACTGCTGGGTGGAAACACCCGTGCCCGCAGGGAGCGGGTGGTGGCACTGCTGGCTGTCACTTCTGTCCCCAAGCAGTGTGCCAGCGCTGTGCCAGGGGTCTGAGGGTTGTTCCCTGTCCCCCCCCACCCCAGCCCCCACGCAGGGATGAGCCCGTGCCAAGCACGTGCCACCCCCATCACCCACCGTGTGCGGCTCTGTCCCTGCCACCGGGCGCGGGGGGAACCATGGGTGCCCGGCAAGTGGGGCAGCGCGTCCTCCTCGGGGTGCTGTGCTGGGGCTGCCTCGCGGCATCGCCCACCCAGGAGCCGGCTACGGCGAGAGGAGCG
>NW_008795575.1:752331-753886 GCF_000699145.1 Aptenodytes forsteri
GTCTGCAAAAGGGGTGGGGGGCTACAAAAGGGGGGGGGGAATCTGCAAAGGGGGGCTCTTCAAAACGGGGGTGTCTGCAAAATGGGGGGGTCTGCAAAGCACCCTGCATGCATTCAGCTCAGTTCCAGGCAGCCACGGGACACAGCAGAGCCCGTCTCTGCGCTGTTACCCGGGAACGGGCTGGGTTAACCTTTAGCCAAATGACAGGGCTGGGGACAGGTGCTCACTGCTCCCGGTGACAGCAGCGGCTGCAGCCAGCAGCAGGGAGCGGGGTGGGCGCCCCAGGGCAGGGGAGTCCGGCCAAGGGCCAGTGGGGAGAGCCTCAGGCCACGGGGAGTGGGCTCATATCTCCTCCCTCCCCGAGCCTCTGTAGTTAATGAATTAAAGTCATTAGCAGCTCCGTTAGCAGGCGTTAGGGAAGGCCAGAAGGGGCTGGGGGCTGCTCCTGGGGCCACTCACCCGATGGCGTCCTGCTCCCACGGCACCGGGGGCACCCCAGGGTGGCCGGCTCTTCTCGGGGTGCCGAGGCGGCGCGCGGCGTCCCCACCTGGTACCGTGTCCCTGCCAAAACCCAGCATGAATGGGGCTGGGGACCCCAACGGGCGTCCCCACCGGGACCGTGTCCCTGCCAAAACCCAGCATGAGCGGGGATGGGGACCCCAACGTGGGGATGGTGGCCCCCGGCACCGAGCGGTGCTGGCACCCACCTGTGTACTGTGTACACCGGTGCTGGCACCCACCTGTGTACTGTCCCCGAAACGTCACTGCACCCGGGGGGCTCCCAGGGCTCTTCCGCGGGGAGGGGGTGGCCCGGGGCCCGGTGGGCGAGGGGTCTGACTCGGAGGCTGTGGCGGGGGAGAGGGAAGCAGGGTGGGATCCGGTGGGTCCGAGGCCCAGATCTGCAAGATCTGGCCCTGGGCTGAGTGCTGCTGGGTCCCACGGGGCCACCAGGACCTGCCCTGTCCCCGTGGTCCCGCAGCCCCACCAGCACCCTGTTCCGTTTGGGGAAGGGGAAGCGGTGTGCAGGGAGGAGCATGTCCTCGCTGTCCCCTCCGTCCCCACCCCGGCAGGGTCCCACTTACTGAGGTCCAGCTCCGGCCTGTCCCGGGGCAGCGATGCCGACCTCCCCCTCCTCGTGGGTACGACCCCGGGGGCTGCCCTGCCCCGCACCGGGGGGTTCGGCTCCCTGTGGAGGGGACGGAGCCGCCATCGCCACCCAGACCCCTCAGTGTCCCCTCAGGCATCCCCCCGACCCACCACCCCAGCGCAGCCAGGCTGCCGGTCCCTCCCCAACTCCAACCTCTCCCCAGCTGCAGCAGAAATGGGACGGGCTGGGGCTGGGGGTTTCCCCACGCCCATGGGACACAGTGCTGTCCCCAACAAGAAGTGGCTGCTGCCACACCCCCCCTCCCCCCAGGTCCCTCCCTCCTGCCACCCCGAGGGTGCTGCATCCTTGGGGGACGATGGTCCGCTGGCCACCGGCTGGCTGGGGCGGAACGCGGGGCGGCTTTTCCCTCAGGATAGCTGCGGGATGCGGGAAGGCTCTCCTCCAGGT
>NW_008795575.1:755883-757251 GCF_000699145.1 Aptenodytes forsteri
CGTCCCCACCTGGGACCGTGTCCCTGCCAAAACCCAGCATGAGCGGGGATGGGGACCCCAACGTGGGGATGGCCGCCCTTGGCCCCCGGCACCGACCGGTGCTGGCACCCACCTGTGTACTGTCCCCGAAACGTCACTGCACCCGGGGGGCTCCCAGGGCTCTTCCGCGGGGAGGGGGTGGCCCGGGGCCCGGTGGGCGAGGGGTCTGACTCGGAGGCTGTGGCGGAGGAGAGGGAAGCAGGGTGGGATCCGGTGGGTCCGAGGCCCAGATCTGCAAGATCTGGCCCTGGGCTGAGTGCTGCTGGGTCCCACGGGGCCACCAGGACCTGCCCTGTCCCCGTGGTCCCGCAGCCCCACCAGCACCCTGTTCCGTTTGGGGAAGGGGAAGCGGTGTGCAGGGAGGAGCATGTCCTCGCTGTCCCCTCCGTCCCCACCCCGGCAGGGTCCCACTTACTGAGGTCCAGCTCCGGCCTGTCCCGGGGCAGCGATGCCGACCTCCCCCTCCTCGTGGGTACGACCCCGGGGGCTGCCCTGCCCCGCACCGGGGGGTTCGGCTCCCTGTGGAGGGGACGGAGCCGCCATCACCACCCAGACCCCTCAGTGTCCCCTCAGGCATCCCCCCGACCCACCACCCCAGCGCAGCCAGGCTGCCGGTCCCTCCCCAACTCCAACCTCTCCCCAGCTGCAGCAGAAATGGGACGGGCTGGGGCTGGGGGTTTCCCCACGCCCATGGGACACAGTGCTGTCCCCAACAAGAAGTGGCTGCTGCCACACCCCCCCTCCCCCCAGGTCCCTCCTGCCACCTACCCCGAGGGTGCTGCATCCTTGGGGGACGATGGTCCGCTGGCCACCGGCTGCCTCCTGGCCGGTGGCGGAAGCCGGGCGGGGTTTCCACCCTGCGGGAGCGGCGCAGGCTCTCCTCCAGCTTCCGTCGCAGCCGCCACACCTCATCCCGCAGCGCCCGGATGGCCTGGCTGCCGCAGGACAAATGCCACGGTGAGGGGCTCCTGCAGCCAGCAAGGCTCTCAACAGTGCTGGCTGCCGCTGGGAGCAGCCCCATCCTCCCCGGAGCCCGCGCCTGCCCTCTTCCCCACCAGCCAGGACACATGCTGTGATGCTCCCCAAAACCAAGCCTGGGGCTGTTCTGGGCTGGGGTCCAGTCTTAGCCAGCCCACTGGTGTCACGAGTTTGGAGGACTCAGCCCCAGCTAGGTCCTGGCTCTCCGAGAAGGGAAAACCTGCTGCTGCCCAGCGGAAGATGCTGGTGCCTTTGGGGACTTTGCTTGGCGGGAGCACAGCAGGTCGTAGCAAGCCAGATCGAGGGATGGTGGGTCGGGGGACAGGGGGACGGTGTTTCAGGGGTCAGGGG
>NW_008795575.1:757324-757883 GCF_000699145.1 Aptenodytes forsteri
GGGGGCGGCTGGCACTGGCGCAACTCCTGCCTTCCGCCTCTGAGTCCGTGTGAGCTGGGGAGGAGAGGGGGCACGGTGAGCCAAGGTCGGCGGTGGGGATGTCGTTCCCCCCCAGGAGAGACCTGGGAGGCACCCCCAGGCCAGCACCCCAAGGGAGTTGGGGGAACACCATAAACCAGAGCCTCTTCCACCCGCAGAGCCAGGGCCCCCCCAAATCTCTCTCCCTGGGACACGTCCCTCCCCGAAACGCTGCCTACTCACTGCCGTCACCGTCGGGTCCTGCCTCGCTGCCCGCGCTCTCAGCCCAGCGGTGGGGGGAGCTGCTCTGCGAGAGGGTGCTGGGGGGCAGGTGGGGCCCCCCCGTGCCGCCCTGCCTGCCCGTGGGATAGATGCCCATCAGCGCCGTCTCGGAGGGAAGCGGGGTCGCCTCTCTCTTCCGCGGAGGACGGAGGGTCGCAGGGACGGGGATGGAGGTTCCCAGTGAGCCGGGGGTCCTGGGGACAAGATGGGTCATGTGGGCAGCCCCCACAGCTCATCCCCCAGCCATGGGCCACCCTGC
>NW_008795575.1:758912-759873 GCF_000699145.1 Aptenodytes forsteri
TGCAGATGCATTGGGGAGAGCAGGATTGGTGCCGAGCACCCCCAGGACCCCCCGGCAGGGCCTGGGGGTGCTGGCAGATGGGGACCCACAGTCCCAGGGGACTCACCTTGCGCGGCCGGTGCTGGGTGGCAGCACTGCCAGCCCCGCTGTTGTGGTGGGACAGGGGCGCCCGCGGTGGCTCGGGGAGCCCCAGGGGGGGCTTGGCGGCGGCCGGCGGCTCCTCAGCGGTGGCAGGGGACAGGCGGCCCCGTGTCCCCCCTGGCCATGGAGGCTCCCCGGGAGGCAGCAGCGCTGCTCTCCTCTCTGGGGGGTGCCTGCGGGGAGAGGACAGAGCATGAGTGATGGGGCAGAACAACCCCAAACGTGGGAAAATACCCTGGTGCGGCCAGCTTTCCTGTGGAGGCTGTTAACTCTGAAGCCTATCAACGCCGGTGATGTAAAACCTGAGACCTGACATAAAACCTCCCGCTTGCCCTGCCTGGGGGACTTCTGCTCCCACAACACTTACAAGGGGGAGGTCTCGAGGTCAGCACCCTCCTCTAGTGACCGCGTCCTGCCGGGGACCTTGCTGGGGCCACCGTCCACTGCCATAGGGCCATCTGCCTCCTCCGGGGACCCGCTCCCTGCCAGGCTCAGCTGCTCCAGGCTCAGCGACTCCGGCAAGGACTTGAAGTGCTTGTACCTGGGGGGGAACCACAGGCAGGAGCTGGTGGTTTTGGGGAGCCGTTCCCTGCCCGTGCCCCCTGCCGTCCTGCCACGAGGGCACTCACTGCTCCAGCAGGTCACCGAAATCCTCCTCCACTCGGAGCTGCTTGTGCCAGAGGGGCTGGGGCAACCCTCCTGTCACCGCCTCGCTGTCCCCCGCTGTCCCCCGGGGACCCTCCATCAGCGCGGGGCTCTGCAGGGCACAGCAAAAGGGGGCTGGGAGAAGCACAACCCCCACCCCAGCCGCAGCAGGGTG
>NW_008795575.1:761636-762835 GCF_000699145.1 Aptenodytes forsteri
TAGAGGGGGATGCAGCACGGAGGGAGGCATCCCTGTGTGGGGACAACGGGGCCGGGGGGGGGCTCCCATGGGTGGGGGACACCCTGGGGTAAGGAAACCCACCCCCCAAAGCGCCCGGCCCATCTGGTGCAGATGTGGTCCCCGTTTCTCTGCGTGGGGGAGAGCCTCCCTCTCCTCCCAGTGTCCCAGGGGACAAGCATCCTGGGGGCAATGAGCTTCGGGGGGGGGGGCGGGTACAAGTACAAGCATCCTGGGGGGGACACGAGCAGCCCTGCCTCCAGCCCTGAGTGCTGCCCACATCCCTGCCTGGTCCTTCCCTCCTCGCCAGCCCCCGTGCAGGACTGGGTAGAAGTGAGCAGCACCAAACCCCTCACCAGTGACACAGGGCCGTCTCACAGGGCTGGTGTCATCTCCATTTCACCTGCACCCCCTGGTCCCCCCACCCTGGAGACCCTCCCAGTAAGGCCTCTCTGGCTGAACTGGGGGAGCTGGGCGTTACCTGGAGCTGCTGCACCAGCTCGGTGGCTTGCCTGGGGGACCTGAACTCCTGCGGCAGCCCCGCGGGGGGGGGGGGGGTGGGGGGACCCCCTCCCCGCTGCTCAGCAGCACCTCCCGGACGATTTCGGCCGGGGACTTGAAGCCAATGGGGCCGCCCGGGGCCCTGGGGTGGGCAGGCAGCGCTCGGCCCCGCGGCGGCCGGTAGCTCTGGTCGAACTTCACCCGCGCCTCCACCTTGGAGAGGTCGGGCAGGGGGTGGTTGAGCCGCCCTCGGCCGTACGGGGTGCCGTCAGCCGTGCCGGTGCCAGTTCCCGAGGGATCCCTCGTCTCCTTGCCACCTGTGTGCCGCCGCCGGGGGCTCAGGGACCGTGACTGCCGGCCGGGCTTGGGGAGCAGCACCGTGGGCGCCGCTTTCTTGGGCACCCGGGACCTGTCCTGCAGCTGGGGTGCAGGGGGGGTCCCAGCACCCCAGGGCTCCCCGGTGGGTGCCAAGCTATCGGTGCCAGGGGCTGGCAGCCCCGTCCCAGCCGGCTGGGGTTTGGGGATGGGCTCAATGCTGGTGGCATCGCGGAGGTCGTTGTCGGAGAGGCGCAGCAGGAGGCTCCGGCTCGGGGTCCAGCCCTGCCCATGCCCCCCACCAGCGTCGCCAGCCATGTTCCAGCCCCGGTGGCGGCGGGACGGGGTGGCGGGGCCAGGGCTGG
>NW_008795575.1:762849-764640 GCF_000699145.1 Aptenodytes forsteri
TGTCAAAGCTGTCGGTGCTGCAGCCGCAGGGCTGGCAGAGAGCCCGGCCATCCCGCAGCACGTCGGGGCTGCCACTGGACCCTGAGCCCCACTGGCCCTCATAGGAGAGCTCGGGGTAGGGCTCCCCATCGCTCTCTGCCACCCAGGGCCCCTCGTCCCCCCTGGAGCTGCCCTGCTCCTCGTCCTCCTCCTCCAGGTCCCGCCGTGGGTGCCAGCGACCCTCCTCCACCAGGGACCCCTCCTCCAGGTCCTCGCCGCCGCCTGCAAAACACCAGCGCCGCGGGGCTGCTGCCAGCCAGCCAGTGCCCTCCGGCCCCCTCGCAGCCCCCCTCGGCTCCAGCAGTTCCTGGGACACCCGGGACCCCCCCACGAGGGTCTTTGGGCAGCGGGGAGGGGACAACTCACCCAACGGTGGGCTCCCGGCATCCTCCCCCAGGCCGATGACCCCATCCTCATCCATCCGCCTTTCAAAGTCGTCTTCCTCCTCCTCCTCCTCTCCCTCCCACCGCGTCAGCTCTGTTTGTGTCCAGCGCAGCCATGGTGCCGGGCTGGCCATGGCCCGCAGGCACGGCGTCCCCGTCACTTGCGCCGCTTCATGGCCCGGCGGCGGCGGCAGCGGCGGCAGGCCGGGGGGGTCCCTGCCGCGGATGTAGGGCACATCAACACCGCCCCGGGCCAGGGAGAGGGAGGGATGCCTAGTGGGACACAGTGGGCTCTGTTCGAGGTATGTCCCCCCTGCTGCCGGGGCTTCTCCTGTCCCCCAGACCCTGGGGACAAGAGCAACCCCCCAGTGATGGGGGGTGACATCCTCTGGCCACCCCCCTACCCTGCATCCCACCATCAGCACCACAAAGCGGGAGCTGCCTCATCCCCCATGGCCACGATGGCCCCCAGAGGTCCCTGTGGAACGGAGCTCCCCGGGGCCACCCTAAAAGGCTTTTCTCCCCCGGGGTGGGCACCAGGGGACACCCAGCCCATGCTGGCACCCTCTGGACGTCACCCTGGCCAGCCCGCCACAGCCTGGGAACCGTCAGCAGTGCCATCACGGTGCAGAACGGTGCCGGGGGGAGGCAGGAGCACCCCGAGGTCCCTGTGGCTCTGGGGGGCTGAGGGATCACAGCAGAGACCCGGCACACTCAGTCCACTGATGACCTAAAAGCAGGAGCTCGCCCTTGCCCCGCTCGTCGGTGTGCCGGGGTTCCCAGAGCCGCAGTGGCAGCTCAAGAGATGCAGCTCAAGAGATGCTGGATGCCGAAAACCCAACCGCGGGGCGGGTAGCAAGAAAGGCCACGGGGTTTTCCCAGCAACGTCCCCTCGGCTGGATCTGAGCCCCCCGCAACCCAATTTTGGCCATGGGGTGCTGGAGGCTGCAGCCGCCCACGTGCCTGTGGCTGGTACCAAAGCACCGCGCCGGCATCACCGGCAGCCACCCCGCAGCATCCCCAACCCAGTGCCAGAGCATGGAGGAGCAACCGGCCCCATGCAGGGTACACTCACCCCATACCAGCATCCCTGGGACATCCCCATCATCAGGACCCCGTTGGGGGTCCCCAAAGCAGCATCCCTCCGAGCACCCCAAAACCTTCCTGCGCCTGCGGGGCAGCCGGGCTTTTGCAGAAGTAGGAAACTACGCTCGGGTGCTTCCTGCAAGTTTGCAGGCAGCCGCAAATTTTTTAACCCCATCAGGCCCTGCGCGGCAGGGGCCGAACCCTCCTCCCGCGCCGCTTTTCATCAAAACCTTTATTTTTTAATCCGATTCGGAGCAAAACGCCGAAGCAAAACGGGGTGGCG
>NW_008795575.1:764775-766552 GCF_000699145.1 Aptenodytes forsteri
CAGCCCCAGGGACGCCACGGCCGTAACCAGGCGCCACGGCGCGTCCTGGCACATTTGCAGGCAGGCAATTAATCCAGCTCGTTACTGTGTAATTAGTGGCACACGGAGGAGAGCTTGCACAAGCTCCCGGCTGCTAACGAAACCACGGCACGGTCCCTGGGGCGGCTGCATTCAGCCGGAGGGTGCTGCGGTGATTTTGGGGTGCTGCTGGCTCAGGGATGGCAGTGATGAGCAGCAAATCTATGGCACCCACATGCTCTGGGAAAAGTCCTCTAACCCACTCCGAAGTCTCAGATTCTGCAAATTCCCTGGCTTAAATCCTGCTGTTAGTGGGGGTTTTGGGGTTATTTTCTGGTGCCACCTGGCATCAAGGTCCTCGGGCATCATCCTTGCACCAGCAGCAGCGCGCTCACAGCCCTGCCTGCATCCTTGGGGCTTTCCGGGCAGGGAGCAAACCCCGAAGCATCCCTTAGGGTCTTACGGACCTGCTGGGGTGTTTGCACGAGGCTTTTCCCCATACGCTGGCTGGGCGACTCCATTCTCCGCACCTGGAGATGCTCCACGGCTTCTCCTGCTGCCGGGGAGGACGGGACTGCCCATGGGATGCTTCAGGCTCTGCGGCTGCTCAATGCAGCTAAAGAGCGATTTTGGCTTTAGCCCCTCTCTGAAGCTGGGATGTTTCCAGCCCCGAGCCCTTGCCCGCATCCTGGCCCGGAGAAGCAGCACACCAAAGTGCCCCCGACCCACCTCGAGCCCCGCAGCATCCCTGAGAGACGAGGAGCCCCAAACACCAGCCCCAGGGGGGTCCCAGCGGGTGGGCGGTGGGTGAAAGGAGCCTGGGGGTCCCGCTGTCTCAGGGCAAAGAGGGTTAAAATGTTTCCTACCCGGTTTTGGCAGGCCGGTGCCCAGATCATGCCTAACCCATACGCCATCGGCTGGGGGGGGGGGGGGCCCCCCGCCCCCCCCCTCTGAGCGGCCCCCCAAGGCTGCATCGCCCGCAGCAGCCGCAGTCTGCAGGATCTTGCAAATCCAGGCACATTTATCGCTTTCCCAGAAAGTGCCCCCACTGATGGTCATGGTGGTAAGAGAGAAAAATCTCGGATTTTCTTCCCCTTTAAGTGAGTTGCTCGCTGTTATGGTAGCACAGAAAAGCTTGAAAAATGATGTGGCTGCGTACGCAGGAACCACAAAGCAAATGCAAAGAATCCCAAGTGTGTGTGTGTGTATATATATATTTTTTTTTAATCTCGCTCTTTGAAAGCCGGGATTTTGCAGCAGGGCAATCAGACAAAGAGCTAAAAAGAAATTTAAAAGCCTCAGCTAGAAAATGTCTTTCACCCTTCAACTCTCTTCTGCCTGAGACCCTCAGCCCCCTTTCCTCCCTCTGCCCCTCGGCCTGGGCTGTCCCAAATCGTGCCTCGGGGGTAGAGGTGCGCAGACGAGGGAGGGGTTGCTCAGGGCAGTGATGAGTGCTGCCAGGTCTCTGCCTGGCCAGCAGGCAGGAGGGGTTACCTCTGCCTGTCCCTGCCCTCCGCTCCTAATCGCTGATCCCCTTTGCAGGCAGCTTCACCCTCCAGCACAGCGATCCTGTCCCTGTCCTGCTCCCTGCCCTGCAAACCCCCGTGGGACAGACGGTGGTGCGAGGCTGAGACCGCCCAACTCATTGCACGTGTGAGGCAGAGGAACAGCAGCGCAGTCGAGGCCGAGGCCCCGTCGCCGCTCCTGGGTTTATCGGTGGTGACAGCGAAGGAGACGCTGCATCCTCCGCCCCAGGGCT
>NW_008795575.1:766947-767974 GCF_000699145.1 Aptenodytes forsteri
GGGGGCAAGCAGGCAGCGCCAGCAAGCCCCGCCTGCAGCCGGAGACCCCCGACCGCAGATTTTTTGGCTAAAAAGCTCTGAGCCTGAATCCCCGCGCAGCCCAGGGCTCTGCGGGGGGGTACTGCCCGTGCATGCACTGCATAAAAATACACATTTTTCTGCTTGAGTGTCTAAAAAGAGAGGTTAAAAGCAAGCAGCGGCTGATGTCTGGTCCCGGCGACCCGCAGGGAAGGGATGGGGAGGGCTGGTTTTTAGGAGCGTGGGTCTCTCGCAGCCTCCCCGCGCGCCCCTTCCCCGCCTCAGCTCGCCTTTTTGTCCGAGCCCCTAGCAGCGCTGCCATCCAAAGCATCTCTTTTGGGGGGGTTTGAAGGAGGCCAGAAGAACGGCCTCGGGCTGAAACTTGGCAAGGGGCAGCTGCACTCCAGGAGGGAGGAATTCCTGGGTTAGAAACCCTTTTTTTTAAGCCCGCAGCGTCCCGTTTTATGAGCATGAAAGAGGGCAGAGAAGCGGAAACGCTGCTTTCTTAGTTTGCACTATTTCCCAGTAAAACAAGGGAGAAACCGTCATAGCGAGGAAGAGCCTGACAAACCCGCCTCATCCTCTGAAAGCACGCACGCCTGTTACTACACCATCGCTCTAAAGCACTCATGCCCCCCCAGTTCCTCTGCCTGGAGGGGCCATGTCCCCCCCCCAGCTCCCCCATGCCGGCACATCCCCACGGGGAGGCACCGAAACCCCGCGGAGGCAGCATCTCTCCATCACTTGCACCGAAGCGAAGCCCCATGGCGGGACAGGGAGCTGCTCCCGCGGCCGCTTTCCTGCCACCTTCCCAGCACATGAACCCTCCTGTTCCCGACGCAGGGCCCTGTCCTCCCTGGGGACAGCGTTGTCCCCAGCGTCTGCCCTGGAAAGCCGCGGGTGTACACCCCGGGGCTGAACCCCAACGTACCCGTGGGAGCTGGGGCCGCCGGCGGCGCGAGCCGGGGGCTGCTGACGGCCGGAATGCCTGCCAAGGGGAGCCTTAATC
>NW_008795575.1:767999-768651 GCF_000699145.1 Aptenodytes forsteri
GTCGGCACAGAGACCCCTTATTAGCACAGGGCAGGGGGAGGCGGCGGGGGACGCGGGAGGGCAGCCGTCCCCGAGCAGCTGGAAGCGTGTGGTGGGGTTAACCAGCAACGGACTGGATTTGGGTAAACAGTGCATTGACTGCAACGCTCTCCAGGGAGTCCTTAAAACACCCCTGCCTGGATCGTTTCAGAAGGATGCTGCAGAGCGAGGGAAACCCACGACAGCCGGCTGGCACCCACGACCTGACTTTAAGGAACCGAGTGCGCTCAAAGTTGCCCTTTAAATAAAAGGAGGAACTGAAGTTGAAGGCAGCCCTTGCAACTTCCTCGGAGGAGCCGCAGGCAGCAGCACGGCCTCGTGTCCCACAACCTCCGCACGAGCCCCGGGCTTGGCTTCGTGCCGCCCTTCGCGGCCCCGGCCACGGCAGCCTGATGAAACCCTCCCGAAATCCTCCGGCCGCACCTCCCGCGCACAAGCGGGGCGGCAGATTGGGCCCCGGCGGGGAGGAAGCGCCAGAATAAGAAAAGTTATGACAAGTTTCCTCGGGGCCATGAAGGCGCTGGTGGCGTGGGGCGGCGTGGGCAGGACACGTGTTGGCGAGACGCGGCGCAGCGGCGTGTCCCGCATCCTCCCGCCGCATCTCCTCGGCTGC
>NW_008795575.1:769472-791792 GCF_000699145.1 Aptenodytes forsteri
TGCTGGGGTGCCCCGCAGGCACCCCCGCCCCTTACCTTCCTATCCCCCCTGTCCCAGCCCCGAAGAAACCCCCACAAACCCAGCCTTTTCCTAACCTGATAGATTTATTGAAAAATTAAAAGCACAAGCTCTGTATATATAAATACGACGGTGTTGCCAGCAATTTACAAGGCCTCTGGTTGCTCTCCCTGCATCCCCACCCGTTGCCCGTGCCACCTGCCTGGGCACTGGGGCGAGCACCCGAGGGAGCAGCGACCGCCCGAAAAACCCTCCAGCCTGAGCTATGGGCCCACCTTGCTCTGCTTGTGGCACTCAAATGACAGCGGGGACACCCAGACCTCCGCCGTCCTCCCACCCCGCTCCCCAGCCTGGCCGAGGGGGGAGAGGGTGTCCCCAAAGGGCAGCTCCCCCACCCCTCCGGAAGGGGTGGACAGGGAAGAAGACTTTAAGGGATGTGCACTGATTTCTGCCCGTTCTCAGCCTGCCCTACCCAGGCAGTGAGAGTCTGTGGTGGGTGGGGGGGGACATTTGGGGACGAGCTGGGGGTGTCTGTATGTGCAGGGCGGCGCAGCGGGCGAGGGCACTGCGCGGTGCGATGCTGCTTTCACACCTCGGCGCTGCCTTCCATCCTCGTTTGGGTGCTCCCTGCCCCAAGCCGCTCTCCCCAAACCCATTCGGGTTTCCTAAAGGGCGACGTTGAATTCTGTGACCAAGAAATCAATGTAGTCCTTTTCCTTCAGCTTAAAGGCTTCAGCGATGATACGGGCGGCTTCCCGATGTTCTTTGCCCCAGAGCCCCGTGCCGTTCACTTCCAAAATGACGTGGCCCACCTTCAGCTTCCCGCAGTTGTGCGCCGAGCCTCCGCGCTGCGGGAGAGAGGTGGTCAGCTCATGCTCCCACCAACCCCCTGCCTCAACCCAGGGATGAAACACAGGGGGTTTTGGGAAAACGGGAAATACTGCATTTTCATCATGTTCACCCTGACCTGGCGCTTGCTGGGTCAGGGTGAACATGATGGAAATGAAACATTTCAGAAAGGGGGGATGAATTTGGCTTCCCTCCTGCTTGCTCCCGGAGCGCAGCGCCAGCTGGGATGGCCAAGAATAACCAAGGCACAGCCAGCTCTGCTTTTCTTCTGCTGTAAATAACTTGAATTTTGCCCCAAGTAAACAGCAGAGGAAACGGTGCGGGGAGAGCTCCCAAGGGCTCAGTTCCCCAGCTATCATCCACCATTCCCCCTCCCCAATCCTCTATCCGAGCAGAAAAAAGGGAGTTTCCAGACATCTGGAGACACCAGCCAAGCTCTCAGCGCTGCCCAGACCCCCTCCGAAAATGTCTGCAGCAAATTCTTGGCTCCCAGGACGTGCTTTATGGTATGGGATCATCCACGGCCACGAATGCAATCCTCAGCAACCCCCCTGCAGCAGAATGATGCCTCTGATGTCTGGGGAGATGCAGGGCTATCGGAGGGGGGAAGCACACCTCCAAAACCCCCCCGGGGGCAGGGCTGCCGCTGCACTTGGGCTGTGGCTGAGGGGCTTTCCTGATGTCCAGGGAGGAGAGGGACGGGATGTGCATTGAGTTCTTCCCATTCTCAGCCTGCCCTACCTGGATGGTGACGATGCGGGGCAGTGGCTGCCGAGTGTTTGCTCCACCCTCGATGGCGATCCCCAAGGTCGGTGCGCTCTTGGACACTCGGATCAGACACGATGTGGGCTCCAGGAGCCCTGGCTGCAGGGAGAGACGGCAGCGCTGCCGAGGGAGGCCAGGCACCATCTGCCTGCCACGCTCCCTTGGCCGGGGTCCCACGGGAGGCAGGTTCACCCACGGCAGGCTTCCGTGGGAAAGGGACAGACACGCTGCCTGTAGTTGCTCTCTGACTCCTGACATCCAAGATCCCAACCGTGTGCAGGTCTGGAAGGGCTTGGGGAGGAGCAGAGCAGCTCTCCGGCCGCCTGCCTACGCCCCTCAACCTTGCCACCATCAGAAACCCTCCAATTTACTTCTGATACCTGATGCCACCTTCCCTTCCGGGTGACCCGTGACTTCACTCATGGGACACTGCCCTGCAGATGTCCCCTCAGAGCCAGGAACTCTGCCATGTCCCAAGTAGCTGCTTGCTGGAGCTGGGAGGGTCGGGATTTACCCAAGACAGAGCGAATCAGCCCTACAGTGCCCCTCTCAGCCGCTCCTGCCTCCCTTCCCCACAGCTCAGCCCACCGGTGAGCTGACTCAGCTCATTAGACAAGAGGATAACGAACCCATCAAAGCACAAAAGAGGGGTTGCTGCCTGCAGGCAGAGGGAGCAGAACTGAGGCAGCGGGGAGCAGCACTGCCCCTTGGCAGCCCCAGGTGCCCACCTCCAAATGGCAGCGCCCCGAGGTCCCCGGGCACCCAGCCTCACCGGCTTGGAGGCCCCTTCTGCCGCCCCCTCGCTCCTCGCGGCCTCCTTGAGGCTTCGGCTTTTCCCAGGGACCAGCTGCCGGCTCTTGTCCTTGCCGCTCATCTCGACCTCCCCGATGTCCACCCCACTGTCCTCGCTGAGGGTCTGCCCGCTGTCCGACAGCTGGGAGAGCGTGGAGGCTGGGGAGAGACGAGGGCTGTTAGAGGTTGGGCAGCGCGGCTCTGCGGCCAGCCGAGCACCCACAGGGCCACGTACCAGGGGGAGGACATCTCACCCGCTCCCAGGGCTGGGCAGCTTCCCTGGGGATTTAGACCTGGACTTCGGAGCGGGGTTCCCAAGCGGACCCGTCCCGAAGAGCAGAGCTGTGCACAGGGAGCATCAAGGAACAAGTAGCCTCAAACCCAGGTCCAGGATCCAACCCAGATCCTGAACTGGGATGGAGGAAGAGGGCGATGAGCTCAGGGATCCTGCTGGAGGCCAGTTTGAGCCAGCCCATGCTCAACACCAGGGTCTGGGAGGAGACGGGGACAGACCCGAGCAAAGAGGAGCTGCCAGGTAGGAGTTTTCTCCGCTTCGAGGATGAAGACTCCGAGTGCAGACCGAGAGACTCTGCCTCCAGAAATGAGCGTCAGGAACAACGGTACGACAGCACCTGCAGAGAGGGCTGAAGGTCCGGGAAATCGGCTCTGGGACTTGGAGGAGTTGGGGTCACACCGCCGACACCCCTCGGGCAGGATCCGGCCCCCATCCAGTGTCAGAGGCAGGCACTCCCGCCCCTCACCCATTACCCTGCGATTAATGAACTAATCGCAGTGGAAGGACGGTGCCACAGGAGGGCGACAATGCCACTCGCATCGGGTCCCACGGAGCCTGGACGCGAACAGGGCATTTCGAGGGGGGCTCACAGGGGCTCGGGGATGCTGTGGGTACCCCCAGCCCCAACGGGTCTCAGCCGAAAGCAGAGCCCACCCTCCTGGGCACCCTCAGGGCTCCAGGACCACCCCTCCCACCCCCGCTGGACCAGAGCCATTTGCCGAGGGACCTGCGGAGCCCGGCACGCTCCTCCCTCGCTTCCACTTCTTTTTCCCAGGATATGCTCAGGATAAATCCGACTCCCAAGCTCAGTGTAGGCATAATTAGACTTTTTTTTTCCAAAATCTGGAGTTAATGGGAAAATCCCAGAATTGCTTCTTTTTTTCTTTTGAAACTCCACTGGAAGCAGGTTTTACGAGCTAACGCAGCAAAGCCCACACAAGAGAGAAGTTGTAATCAACTGCCTAACAGAGCTTGGTCTTTAAGTAAAGGTCAGCCTGAATTGCGCTGGAAGCCCAGGGAGGCTTTGAAGAGCGTGCTGAATGCCAACGGGGAGCTGGCTGCCCTGGCCCTGGGCCTCGCAGGTTTTCCGGCGTTGCCAAAACCCAGGGCTGAGGGCTTTGTCTCAGAGATTAACACCACTACTGCTGATAACGCTGTGGAGGGCTTTATGCATTTTCCTGGATTTTCACTTTTTTTTTGCCGTGATGCTGTCAAGCTGTTTTCTGCAATTGAAAATTCATCTCGGGGAAAAAGGCAAACCAACACACGGCTACCAAACGTTGCCACACCGATCCAGGCTCTGTGGCTTTTACCCTACCCTGTTGACCTGGAGTTTGAACCGAAATCACGGCGTTTGCCCTTGCGGCCCCTCCCTGGCAGGCGCTGCCAGCCCACATCCCCGCCAGGAAGGGGGAAGCCCTGCAACCAAGCCTGCCGCTCAGGCAGGGACCTGCAGCCTGATGCAGGTCTCCCTCTTCCAACTCGTCCAGTTCCTGCCCTTGAGATCTATCTCTTCTCCTGCTTCTCTCGAGGAACACCCCAGAGAGGGTTTTTTCACCCCACGGCTGATAACGTGACACCCACCTCTGGCCTGGGGCAAGGGCCTCACTTCATTGACGTCGGGCTCGCTGTTGGGTTGGTGCACCTCCACCATGATGAAATGCTGGTTGGCCACGGCCTGCGGGCTGCCCTTGTCCGGTGGAGGGGGTGCCGGGTGGGGTGGGGGAGGAGGAGGGGACAGGGAAGGGGGGCTTTGAAGCCCACCGGCTGCGGGACCCTCCGGGGGTGGGCTCTTCAGCCTTGTCGGGGACTGGACCCTTGGGAAGGGACCGATGGGGTGCTGGCTGACCAAGGAGAGCTGGGCATCCATTTGCCTCCTGGAGCTGTGCAGGGCTGGGGAAATGGTAGCATAGATAGCGCTCGGGGCAGACTCCTCGGTGGACGTGGTAGCAGTGGAGGTCATGCTGACTGTGTCCTTCTCGGGGTGGCTAGGAGAGGGCGTGGGGTTTCGGGGAGCCACAAAGAAGAGGCCTGACTGAGAGGACTCGGAGGAAGGGCGCTTGGGCTTGTCCTTCCCTGGGTTCCTGTGCTGGGCAGCAGAGGAGTCCAGCATCTGAGGGGCTGAAGGAGGAGGTGGAGGCTTGAAGTTGGGTGGTTCATCTGGGAAGGAGGAGAGATCATCCTGCCAAACCAAGAACAGAAGCCTTTAGGACACCATGCTCAGCTGTGAGAACTTCCCCAGGCCCAGCGTCACCTGCATCTGCCTTCTCACAGTGACCATGGCAAAGCGAGCTGATTTTCATAGAAATGCCTTTCTGACCTTACTGGCATTAAGAACACGACTCACAAATGAGGACGATTAGAGGACAAACTACCCAACTTTTGCTTTGGTTCGCACAGACGCTACTCTTATTCAGACAGCCAGAATCCTTCTTCCTAACCGGTCTGATTAATTTGCTTCAGTGACTGCAGTGACATCCATGGGCAGGTGATGTAGCGAAGAGCTACAGAAGCTGAGGCAAAACTCGGTATCATCAATTTGCCTCCAGCTCCCATCCAAGGCGTAGCAGCACGGTGCAGTGTCTTACCAAGGAGATGTCTGGCAGGGTGTTGATGCTACTTTGGTGGCCACCTCCACCTCCCTCCAATTCTGACGTGTTCTGATAGAGCAAAGAAGGAAGAGAAAAACAGGTCACAGCAGCAAGGAGCAATCACCACAGTGCCAACATGATAGGGAACATGCAGAGCGATGCAGGGCATTGCCCAACCCCCCGCCACGCAAGGCCAGTCTTTCACCCAAAGGTTTTGGTTTCCTGGGAGGTTCCCTAGAGACTCACACATGCGAGCAAAGCAACTTGGTTGGGAAACCGACTCTCCCAAGCTAAGAAGCGTGCTCAAAGCATGCTGTGAACCTGACCTACCAGGGCAATTTCCTCTGTAGCAGAGGAAAACTCAAATCTCAGCTCCTCGTGTTTAATTTGGAGGGAGGGGAGGAACCAGCTCTGAGGGCCACAGGTTCAATACCAGGATCTTTCCCGGGAGAAGGGCAATGAAAAAGTTTAAAACTTCCCTCCCTTGCAAACCAGAGCAGTTGGTCTCAGACGCAAATAGAAGCTGCTGCCACTGCCTTCCCTTTATGAGTCAAAATGTCATTAGAAAAATGTCACAACTCAGCTCTGAACACATCACAGCCCCAGAAATCAAGCAGGGCTTCGGGAATCCGTCAGTCTGTCTGCGCAGGGGCAGCTGTCAGTCAGGATGGACCCAAGGAGAGGACGTAGATACAGTCAAGCAGAGCAAACAGGCACCCTGGCTAAGTAACAGCAGGGATGGCAGAACTGGGGGCATGCAGCAGAGGCTGGGTGCGCAGCTCTGCCCTGGCAAGCCATGCCTGGCACTGGACGGGCCTGAAGCCAGCTGGTCCTGAGTCTAGCCCAGAGCCATGGCTCTGCTGCTGGCTTTGCTCCAGGCAGGCACCAGGTACTCTCCTGGGGGATGCTCTGCCGGTGGTGCACAGCCCCAGCCCCGCCTGGTTCCCCTGCAAGGCCCTGTAAGAGCAAACCAAGACTTGGCACCACCCTCCCACAGTAACTCCTGATCTGGAGAGGTGCTGCTGCTGCTCAGACAGGGTGTACTTCGTTTCTGTCACGTTCACAGGGATGTTTGTTCATTTGTGCTGGAATGGGCAGGGTGCAGTTTGTGTTTAACTGTGTGTTATTTATTGCAGGGTAAACAACTGATTAGTTGAAATGCTGGTGCATCTGCATTGCCCCCATCTGCTGGAGGCTGCTGCTGTGCCTGTAAGATGTTAGCATCCCAAAATAGACACGGGAGACAATTAAGAGCATTAGAGAAGCAGCAAAAACATTGATGGAAAGTGCTTTTATCTCTGTGGCTTCAGAAGGAACACTGGAGAATGAGAACTAAAAGAAATGGCTTGTTCAGAGAGTGACAGGGAAAGTATTCGCTTGGGAAACCACTCCTTCCTCTGATGAAGGTTGATTTCATCATCAATTAATCCAACGTAAAGGCAGGTGGTTTTTGAAAGAGAAACATCTTCTACCCCTTCTTGGGTTACTGACCGTGCGGCCAAGCCAGGGCAGAAGACAGATTTGGCTGAAAACGCATGGCAGCAGCAACAGAAAGATCAGGCTTCAGCCAGACCTGACGCGCCACAAGACTGTGCAAATCCAAGCGCTGGCACGAAGGACGGGGCGATACCATGCGTCTGAGGATGGAGGAAGAGGTAGGTACAGCTATCTCAAAAGCGACCTGCCTTCATATTAATTAAAATGATCACGAACTGCTCTGGGCTGTGCACGCATTAGCAACAGGACTTCAGATTTGACTGAAGTGCCAATGAGTTTCAAAAGCTCAAGTGCCATCACGTCCCTGCGTGACGTCAAGGAGCAGAGATGCTTGGCCAGACAAAACGCAGCGCTGAATAAACTGCACCAAACTGCACCAGTGTGCTTGCTGCAGAGCTCCCTCCTTTTGCCATCGTTTCCTCTAACGAGAAAGCTGTTCTGCAGAAAGCTGCCCAAGTACCACCCTCCCCCCGCACCAGCCCACCTCCAGATGCTGCCCAGAGCCTTTAATCCAGCCAAATGGCTGCGTGCACAAGGAAAGGAGCCAAGGCAGAGATGGTGGCATTTCAGCACCAGCCTGGCCATGTTTGGGAGGATCTCAGCTGTGTCCCTAACTCTTCCCTCTCCAGCCATGCCTCTGCCAGCTTCAAACCCGTCTCTAAGAGTTCACTGAGCTCTTGGCAAATGTGTGAGGACCAGACCCCTGCGGTATGACTGGGAGCAGCCTGCTGTCAAATAGTCATAGTTACATCGCTACTAAAAAGAGAAGAGTCTGCCCGACGGCCCCCTAAAATCTGCCAGTGCCATCTCCCCCAGTCCTGCCACTGAACTCTGTGCCCACCACCGCGACATCAAGCCCATCCCATAGCGCACCACGTGCCCTGTCCCAGCCCCGGCCTCACAGCTAAGACCAGTCTGCACCGAGACTTGAATCCTCCTGGTAAACGGAGGGTGGGCACAGCCAGCTGCACCCAGCACCCTCCCTGCCAGCCCAGCACGACGGCCCTAATCCCACTGTCCCGGCTCTGCTCGCCCTGAACAGACGGGGACACTAATACTGCTCAGCGTCTTCAGGGCACTTTTTTCTGCTGAAGTGTGCAAGGAGATTTGCCCTTCCCCAAGCTTAGTACTCTGGGGGCAAAAGCTGTTAAATAGAAATTGCTCTGGGCTATAAAATGTAATGGCTTTTAAGCTGAGCACATTTGCTTTCAGGAATTGGCTATTTTAAGACTGTGCTTTCCTGGATTTCCCTTGAAAGACCCATCGAAGCCACGTGCCACTGCTCTGAAAAATGAGTATTTATTGAGGAGGCTGCTCCCTCCTACCGACTCTCTGCTCCTTTACCCCATCTATTTTCTAGTTACTTATAGAAATTGGAGGCCAGGCGAGGCCCTTCCAGCCCCTCTGCAAGGTGCAGCTGGGAGATTTTTGTCCTTTCCTATCTTGTGCAGAGTCCACAGCAGGAGCAATGGAGCTGGAGAGCATCTTTCAGACAGGCAGCCAGTTTCCAGTCACAGATTAAGTGGTGGAGAAACTGCCACCTCCCTGGGGAATACAACCCAACCTTTAATTAACCTCACAGCTCCAAATGAGTCCCTGATTTTCCAGTTACTGCTAACAAGAGCTTTGCAGAGCTACTCAGCCTGACTCCCGCAGGGTTTAAATTTTGAACAACTGCACCAGTCTGAGAATAAGCCCAGCTTTCCTCCTCTCTCCCCTTCCTTCTCCCACCCCAGAATGCATCCACAGGGCTGGAGGAGCCCCAGAGCCCCTGGCTCTGCCCCAGCCTGAGCACAGACCTCTCTGACTTCCAGGGCTCTGAGGGTGACACAGTGACACCCACGCGGTGGCTTCACCCTGTCTCCATCCTCACTGCCCGAGAGGATCGTGCCAAGCACACGGGAACCCTCCACATGGGATGTCTGTGTCTGTCCTGGAGGGGGTCAGAGGACAGCTGGGAGCTGGAGCAGCTTTGTGACGGTGGACATAGGTGAGGAAGATGTCCCCCGTTTCTCTGCTCTCGTTCTGCTCTCCCTCTGGGGACAGAGAGATCATCTGCCAGCTGCCAAAGAGGCTGTGGGCTCTTGTGCTTGAGATTCACTTTCCAGAAAGAGGAACAGCTCAGTGCCGTCCTCTCCTTACTTATACTTCTTGTGAAACGGAGACCAAAGACAGACAGGGGCTAGCAACTCAACTGGGTTACTGCACTGGACCCAATCCTGCAGCTTCAGGGAGCTGGGAGCAAGTCAGCGCCTGTGGAATCAGGCCCTGGGAGGAGAAGGCACCTTTGGATGGCAGTGTCTTTGCTAGGAGGCAGCGGAGAAGAAAAATGAAATCAACAGCGATTTCAATTCCTTAATCCTAACAATGAGGGCTGGGGCAGGAGGCAGGGACAAAGGACATGCTAGACTGCCGTGCTTGTAAGCAGTTAGAAATTCATACTGCTCTGATCAGACAAGTTGCACCTGATTATTGCAGTCTACAATTAACCTCTGCTTTGCAGGATTCATCTTGAGATCCAAGATTTACAAGAGGTGATGGTGACACTTAGGTAGGCAGACACACATCATCCGTGAGCGGCACCATCAAACATGGCTTTGTCTCATTTCCGAGTATCCTTCAAGCATCCCATAACACAATCACTTTTCGCATGGCAGGTCCTGATCAGCCTCAAACTGGCTATTTTTGGTGTAAGTTCACCCACCAACCCATGGAGAGCTGATGGGACAGGGGGTCTGGACTAGTGTCACTGCCTTTGGTCATGAAGCCAAAGAAATCTGTGTCCCACGGTTCAGGGTGCCTGCAACAGACTCAATCTGGGAACACTACAGCTGTGCTCTTCTAGACAAGTACCATTCCCGGAGGGGTGTGGCTTTTTGGCTAGGTTCACAGCTACCAGAGGTCTCCTCTCCCAATGCAGTACTAGTAGCTCTCAGCTCCACCACTCGCTGTGTGTGCTCAACCCGCTGACCCCTGTGATTTCCTCCCAGAGAAGGAGGGAATGCACTCCGCATCACGGAGCTGCGCTGCAGGGCACAAGCCTGCAGCTCTTCTCAGCCTCCTCCCAACCAAGAGCTCTGTTGTGACAGAGGGATTTCCGAGGCTCTCCCCACATCCATGTCTAGCCTCTCTGAAGTCTGTGTGAGGATTTCTCCACGGCTGAACATGCACAATGTGAGTACACTGACCCCTCCTGCACTGGAGCACAGATTTTTGCAGACCCAAGGCCCATAAGGAAAATTCTCCCCCATCCCTGAGGATGCGTGATGGAATGCGACCAGCCTACTGGTATTTAGCCAGGGTGCCCATACAGCAAGACAGCACAGCAGCAGGTAGAGCAGGCAGCAAGGCAAGAAGGGCAGTCTGGGGTCCATCAGGCATCAACGCTGCCGGTCCTTCTAAAACCCCAGCCCTGAGCTGTCAGTGGCACTCAGGGCTTTAGTGCAAGCAGGACAGTGGTACCAGCTGGGTTTGGTTCAAGGCTGAGACCTGTCTGCACTGCAGCACCAAGGCCTGCAGCCATGCTGCCGAGCTGGGGAAAGGGACTCTGGAATGGCTCAGCAGAGCCACAGGAAGAAAAGGCAGAGGGGTGAAACGAGGCGGCTGTTCACGTGGCTGAGTCGCATGCTGGCCCCTGGACAGCCTGTACCCCGCCTCCCACCCGATGCACATTCGCACGCACTCTCAACCCGTCGACTATGGCAACCACGGTACTCGAACTCCCCGTCTCGCTGACAGCCCCTACCTCCATCAGGTCTATTAGCCACAAGAGCCGCTCCTGGGGACGTGCGAGGGGAAAAGCAGATTAAAACAAGCATAAAAGCGAAAACATAACGTCAGGGAGGATGCAGAACAAATGAGTGAGACAAGCAAATCCCGGCACGATGCATCCCTCCTCCCCCAAAACCCACCCTGCAGAATCCACATCCAGCGCTGAATGTGAAGGCTGAAATGAGCCCCTCCTGCGAGAGGTGCGGGGGAGGGCAACAGCAGCAGGGGCTTAGGGTAGAGCAGGGCAGAGGAAACAGTTTGGGAGCTCTGCCGCTCTTCTCTCTCTCCTGCTAGCTGAGATAAGCACCCATCCACCATGAGCTGGTGTTCTTTGCTTGGCAGCTATTTTAGCAAGCAGTGGTGGTAAACATCTCAAGTGTCAGTGTTCCCACCACCCGAGGCAGAGCACAGAGGGGTCTATGTTCTCACACCCATGGAAAGAGGTGCCACACTGCCAGGGAGGACCTGCAGTGTGACCGAGGGACACAGGTTCTTGAAGGGAGCTCTTAAAACAAGGCCCACCAGACGGTGCCCGCTCTCTTCTCTATGCCAGAACAGCACCCCAGTCTCCCTCACCGACCTCCAGGCCCGTGTGCCAGGTGGGGCTGGGCCATCGCTCACGCACCAGGCCAAGCAGCCACGCTTGGCACGTGGTGTCACAGAGCAGGAGGGAGAGCACGGCACGCCCAAGGCAAGTGGTACAGCCCCAGGCACGGGGATAGCATGGGAACAGAGTGTCATGCACAGCGCACAAGTCCTGGCAGACCTGTGTTAGCCCTCTGATACTTCAGAAAGATTTTCCCAGCAGGCCCTCGGAGAGCAGCACAAAACTCGCTTTGTTTATCCTGATCCAGAAAGGATCTCACTGTAATCCCTCCTGAACAGAGCAGACGGCTTTCCTACAGGTATTTGTGAAGTCAAGGGGACAAAAGCACAGCTCTGATGCGCTGAAACTCTCCGAGGCCTCTTGGGAGGCTGGACCAAACTGCATAAGCAGGACCAAACTGCATAAGCAGGCACAGCCCCAGGAAAGCCCCCCCTGCCTCTCTCCCCTGCCGGCTGTGTTGCCTGCACCCTCCACAGCACAATCCCACTCGCCCCGGCCGTGGGCTGGTTTGCTTGCTGTTGAACTAGCAGAAAGCCCATTGTCATCCGTTCTTTTCATGAAGGTTTTAATTTCCAAGGTTGCTAATGCATTTAAGATGAAAGGCATTTTATGGCTAGGAAATTAATTTCGGGGCTGTGTGCCTGCACGCTCTGAGGTGATTACGATAACTTAATTAGACAGTGCGTGCAATGAAGGCCTGGCAGAGAGACGTGGGAGCGCTGCTGCTTAATGCTGGAGAGTGGGCAGGGGCCGGGACAGGATGCAGCTGGCCTGGCCGCTGCGGTCCCTGCTGGGATGGGGAGCGGACAGTCAGCGTCTTTAAGGAGGTGATTTAAAAGCGACAGCCAGAACTGGTGAATAGCGGCAGGCATGGTGTGGCAGCGACAAGTCGCTGAAACTTCTGTGTGTATGCAGCTTGCATTGCACAGCGGAGGTCCTGGAAGGGAAGCAGACCTCCTCCCTCGCTGGGGACAAAGTGACACTTAGCAGCAGGCTCAGCCCCCATGCAGACGATAGCGGCATCTCAGTCTCAGGGGCACAGAGATACCAAGCACGTGTCACAGCATCACCTTATTGCACCTACAAATCATGTTGTTGCACCCAGTCCACAAGGAAGAAAAAAAGAGCTTTGGGGGAATCCACCGGGGAAGCAGACTGAACAGGGTTTCCTGTGGGGTGAAATGCCTTTATAGCACTCCAGGGAAGTCCAGGGAAGTGAGTTTTTCATAGGGCTGCCAGGAGCAGGTGTTGAAAGAAAAAGGAACAGCCAGGAGGGACTTACCCGGGCTGAGCTGACAGTTGTGGCAGTGAAGTGGCTGCTGGAGGAAGAGACGGTGTCGCTGTAGGACATCATAGAGTAGGAGTCGGTGCCAATGCTGGGCCCCAGGGGCTGTCGAGCCTTCATGGACTCAATCTCTCTCTTCAGCACCAGGTTGTCAAAGCGGTCGAGGTCTTGCGGGGAGATCACACCCCGCACCTCTGAAAGCAGTGAGAACTGGGCCAGGCAGACAGACAACCAAAGAGAGGTTGGAGCATGACCATATTCCTGGGTAGGTGAAGACCCATCCTCCCACACTGTTCAACAGTGGTAATGAGATGTACTGGCAGGTAACGCACGAGGAGGTTTGGTCCTAAACTTTACCAGAAGCTCCTCTGCCACTGAACACCAGCCTGTATCCCTCATAATGTCCTATATCTAGATTTTGCTTTCATACCCTCACCCCTGATCCTGAGCAGATAACCTTGGAAGCACTGAGCCACACTGTGACAATGGCTCCGCTCAGTCCACGGGGTAGAAGAAACTGTCCCTGACCTTGGTGTGGGCCTCACCTTAGCATGTGTGTTGAGAAGCTCGAAGAGCGCCATGACCAGAGCATCCACGGAGATGTTGCCTTCCTTATACTCATCAAGGTAGTACCCCATGGTCGCCCGCTCCTGTTCATTCAGCAGGTGCCGTGCCTGTTCTTCCAGCATGACTCGGGTCTGGTTCACCATGCTGCTCAGCATTACCTGGGAGCCAGCCAGGCCCCGGTAAAACACAGGCTGCAGAAGAAGAAAGGAGATAGGCTTTGGCCTGGCATGCCAAGGAATCAGCTGCTGAAAGGAGGGCAGCTGTCCCTCTGCTGAGACAGCTGGGCAGCATAGGCAGGACCGAGAACTGCCCCCTTGCTCTGGGCTCTGCCTGCCAGCCCAAGCTGCCTGCGTTTCAGACCAGTGCTCTCACCCAACTACCTGTGGCAAAGCTGGAAAGCGGGACTGGAAGGGGGATGCCAAGAATGGCTGGAGGCAGGTACCCCCAAGGATTCACCAGCATGGCTACTCAGTGTCAACTACTTGTCTGAGTAACTCCAGAGCCATGAGTTTATGCAACACCAGTTGAATAAACAAACCAGCTTCCCAGCTCTGTTCAGCAAGCACGGACGCTGTCCCTTGACCAGCTGTTGATTTAATAGCAGGCTGTATTCCTTCCTGGCAGAGCTGGGGGGATTGGGGCTACGAGAGAGAGGCAAGCTTCCCATCTTGTGTGAAAGGCATATCTGCCCCCGCTGCAAGCTCGAAGCAGACCCTGGTGAAGAAAGAGCCACTGGCAACCAAAGGAGTCCCAGGGAGAGACGTATCTGGCTGCAGATGAAAGGCTTTTTTCTTTGAGAGGGATTTCTGAGAGGAGGTCCTTGCTGTTCCCCTCCCTGGCAGTGTTGGCACAGTCAGCGTAGGGATATGGAGCCAGACAAGACCCCGACTATCCCAGGGAACGCTGAAAGGCATTGAGGCTGGGGAGCACGTTTTGCCAGCAAACAGCACAAAGCTGTTATCAGTGAGAGCCACCTGTGAAACCTTGCTGCTTCATTTCCATTTAAAAGAAATGTGCTTTGCGAAGAGGTGTTTGGAGAAGATGCAGTCACAGCACTGGGTAAGGCCCTGCCGCTGCTGCAGCCCTGCCACCGACTGGTGTGCTGGAGAGGGCTGGCTCAGCTCTGCTTCAGGGTGGGAAAGATCCCAGGAGCTGTCAGGGCCCAGAGACAGCCACCATGTGGAAGGCCTCACGGTCACCTCTGCAGGGTGGAGGGGGTCCCCATGGTCCTTGTCCGTGTGTGATCACTGCCCCTTGCCCATTGACGTGATCGTTCCCAGGCTAGGAGGCACCAGATGTGCTGCAGAACTGACCCACCAGCAGCACTATTTGTAGAAACACAGCTGGCAAAGCGAGATGGGCAGGAGAAAGGCTAGAGCCAGTTAAAACCCACCAGTCCTCATAAAACTAACGTCCCTTTTATAATCAGGAGCACAAAGCCCCCCCTCCCATGGAAAACAGGAGACAACGATGGTGATTTTTTCACAAGGCATCAGGAATGCCTGATATTTCTTACCCTGGCTGTCGCCTCCGCAGCATGATTGCCCACTGCCCTGCAAGGAGGGAGAAGATCAGTTAGCACTAAGCACCATGTGCCCATCACTCATCACCTGAGGCCTGGCATGAGATCTGTTATGTACTCTCCTCTCTCTGCCTGTAAGCTAAAAGCTTCTGGCCTGAGAGAACAGGGAAGGGGCAGCAGCATGTTGTCTTCTAAGACAGAGATGCTGTCTTCTAAGCGCACCAGGTATGGGGGCCACACACCTAAGCGCCGGGGGTGCTCCCATAGACAGGTTGCCGATGCACATCGCAGTGCATCAGGCTGCCACCATTTCACACGCTGCCGCTCCACACCCATCCTGGGTGACTGTACGTACCCTGCGGGAGCTCTGGGTTGGCAGCCCTACACAGCACGCTTGCATGGGGTGTACCAAGCACATACCCTGCTGAGTTGACGAGGGTCTCTCCGATCTGGGAGCTTGCTATCCACCTGGTCTCGTCCACAGTGGTGCAGGCGTGGGGCAGCCTCCCGATGTCTTTCACTGTCATGATGAGGTGGCGGGAAGACTTGAGCAGCTTCACTGCCTCGTCGTGGGGGATGCTGAGGAAGCTCCTGCCATTCACCTCCAGGATCTGGTCTCCTACCTGCGGAGTCAGGATGGGGTGAGCCTGGCAGGCCTGGGGGCTTTCCTGTTAGGAATATGCCGCCTTCTCCCACTAGGGAGGAGCTACTCAGTCTACCCCACCACCAGACTAGGACCACAGCAATTGGAGGCACCAAGAAAGACGAGGGAGAGGGGCCAAGTGGCGGTGGCTGGAGATCAATCAAGCCAACAGCCAGCAATGGACCAGGATGTGAAGCCTGGAGGAGCCTGTTTAGGATCCCAAGTCAGACCAATCTGTCCAGTCCCCTCGATTAACTAGATTTGCAGACCCGCTTGGTTAGAAACAACCTGCAAAGAATATCAAGACCTCCAGCCCCAATCCCTCCTACTGATCTGGGAGGCCAGGAACCGTCTGCGGAAGCCTCAAACCTCAGATCTCTGTGTGCAGCAGGGAGGGTTCAACTCAAGTGTCTCACCACGGTTTCCAACGCTCTGTAAACTGTAGGATCTGAGACAGCTGTATTTCATCTCTCCTCTCCTCCTATTTCCTCCCCAGCTGCTCCCGAGAGCTTTCATTTTGTGGCCAGGGCCTTTGCTGTAATCAGGAGCTTCCCTGACAGCCTGGCCATGTTCAAGACACAGCACTCATCTGGTATTTCTCCCTTCATCCCAGCTCCCCCCTCTCTTTGCTTCTAAGGCATTCAGTGCCACTCCTCCTCACTCCCATATCACAATTCACCCTGTTTCTGATAAGCCACCTCTTTGAAACTGCTCTTTCATATCTTTGCTTAACCATAGGCTTCTGTTCAGCTCTGTCAAAACACAGTCTTATTTTCTGCAAGCAGAATGAGACATCCCTTTAAATAACTCGCCTCCATCTTGGAGGAGGAGAGGAGAAAAGAGGGAGCGAGAAGAATTTCTAAGGCTAAAAAAATAAAATGGAGAATTGATATGATCCTTTCAGCTCAGTCCTTCTCATTCTGCCGCTGCATCAAGGAAGCCTCAGAGGACCAGGATTAATTCTCCAGATTCTTAAAATCATTTACTCCAGTAAGAAGCCATGATTAACCACTGCCAAGTCTATGTGGTGGGCTGTGACCCTGCTGTCACCCAAGCTTCCACTAGTGCTACCCTGAACTTTGCTGGGGTGAAATAGCGGACATCGGGACTACCACCAGCAAAGCTCAGCTGAGCGTAAAGCACGAGTGATCCAGCGACTGCTCCGGCAGGGAGGGGAAGCCAGCTGCTGGTCCGAGGAGGCAGCAGCTGATCCAGAAATCGCAGTACAGCCCCTGCACTTGGACATCACCTCTGTTTTATGCTACAGCCATGCTTAAGTTCACAAGAGCATAGGGCCAGGGCTTGCATCAGCTACTCTCCAGACACAGCATTGCCAGTTGAGATAGAAGGCGGCTGTAGCAGTAGGACTGACACACATATGGGCAACCTGCACACTCCCACACACACTCCCACTCGATTTCTGGTAGCCTGTGGCATTCAGATGGTCGGTCCAACAACCACTGAGGCTTCAGGGCTAACAGGACGCCTGTCAAGGCATCCACTGCTCTCACTTTCTCTTCCTGGGACAATGTTTCCCTTCCACTAGTGCATCCAGTGAAGGGCTGGTGGGAACCGAGGGCAGAGTGGCCATGCTGCAGTGTCAGACACAGTGCTGATAAAACTCAGCTGTGGCTTCTCCAGGCATCCCCATGAGGACGTCCTCGGCAGAGAGAGCACAAGAATGGGGAAGAAAAGACAGAGAGAAATCCTGCTGCTTGGTCCAGAAGAGACCCCTGATCACACCCCTGGCTGTCTTGAGGTCTGTGTTGTGATGGACACTGTTCAGACCACCTGAGAGGTGATCTTTATGAGAAATCAAGTAGAGAGAAGGAAAAAAGCAAGCTGGTGGAGAGCCCCTGGGTGGCAGGAGTGAACATGACTTCGCAGGGCTCTGTCACAGGTGATAGGGGCAGCAGGACCCTGGCTCTGTGCTTATCTCATGAGCCACTGACCCACCTCGGGCTGTCTGAAACTGATGCTTTGTATATTCTTTTATTATTATTATTATTATTATTACTGTTTTCCTTTATTTTATTTCAATTATTAAACTGTTCTTATCTCAACCCATGAGTTTTCTCACTTTTACTCTTCCAAGTCTCTCCCCCATCCCACCGGGGCTGGGGGGCAGCGAGCGAGCGGCTGTGTGGCACTCAGTTGCCAGCTGAGGTTAAACCACAACACTCAGTTAATGGATCTGACTGAAATTCATGGCTGCTTCTTGCAGGGCTGGCTTTCAGCTGGTTCAGCTCTCCCATCCGACTCCCCACATGGTTACAGGATCAGGCAGCTGCTGTGGGGTGGCAGGAAGCCCCAGGACTGTCTTGGACTGGTGGCTGGCCACCATGACAGCTGAGAAGTGGCATGGCCTCAGAGCAGCACAAAGCTCCAGGAGCATTTCACTCACTCCAGCCTGCTTTCCAGGGGAGGGCAGAAGAAATCCCCCAAATGCACTGTATGGCATTTGCACAAACAGGTATTTGCTCAGGCTATTTAAGGGATTGCAGAGGCAGAGTTTCTGCGTGCCAAGGCGGCACGGCAGCTTCCCTCCCTGCCCACTGCAGGGCCATGGAGGGTCATGCATGGAGACCTTTGTGCTCCTCTGGCCTTGCAAAAATAGATGCAGAGGGAGAGATGGCGCAGGATCTCCCTGAGAAGCAATAAAAAGATGCAAAGGAATGGAAGAACCTGAGGGTTACTGAACATCCCGAAGGTGGGGAAGAAAATCCTAAGATGCCTGCAGCAGCAGTGTGAGAGTGAGCCCAGGAGAGAGTCAAGATTTAGATTGGATATTAGGAAAGGTTTCTTCACTGAAAGGGTTGTCAAGCACTGGAACAGGCTGCCCAGGGAAGTGGTTGAGTCGCCATCCCTGGAGGTATTTAAAAGACGTGTAGTTGTGGCGCTTAGAGACATGGATTAGTGGTGGACTTGGCAGTGCTAGGTTAACGGTTAGACTCTATCTTAAAAGTCTTTTCCAACCGAAATGATTCTATGATTCTATAAGATCTACCAGCAACACTCGACTATTTGGGTTAGTTCAGACTAGAGGTGTCAGAAGGGGCTGGTAAAGGTGCTTTGAAGAACCAGGCAGGACTTTGCAACTGTCCAAGATGTGACTGATGACTCTTGAATGAACAGAGCAGACATAGACGAAAGACTATAACCAACAGCTCATGGACCACTTTGCTCAGTGTGCAGCTGTGATTTGAGAATGATCAAGTAAGCCTGCAACAAAAACATGTGATGGGAAACCGTGGTAAGAAACATATCAAGAATTGCTCAAACTAGTGTAATGGCAATATCCAAGTGAACGCGTGACATTGCTGTGAGTGCATTCCCTGGGTACATCTCTGCCTGCCCAGCAAGGAGACACAGAGAGAAAAGTTCTAGAGAAGGGAAACAGAAATAATTAGCGGCAGATGAAGGTGCCTGTGAAAGGACAGATCGAAAAGATTAAGCCTGTCAAATTTAGAGAAGAGATAATGTGTGGGGAGCTTGATGGAGCTATACAAAATAATGCGGGCAATAATGAGAAGCCAGAGAAGGGCTCCTGCTTACCCTTCCCTCTGATGAAAGGACAGAGGGTGCTCGGTGAGGCTGGAAGGATGCTCTGGGTGGCATCAATAGGAGAAAAGGAGCTGGAGCAAAGCACCAGACACAGCTTGGATGCAGCAGAGCTCAGTTCTGCGTTCAGCTCCGTCCAGTGACCTTGAGCAGATTTGCCTCATTCTTCTGGGGACAGTTCCTTCCTCTGTGACACACAGAGGGGCTGGTGAATAGCAAGGGCTGTGGCAGCACAGGAGAGCCCAGTCCCCACCAACACCACTGTCAGGGCCCCTGAGTTTTGTCCTCACATGGGTCAGCCGATGCCCTCTGCTTGCCGTCTTCTTAACCGCTGTTAACGGGGCAGCTGCACAGTTAATAAGGCAAAAAAGATGATGTAGGTAAGAGAGAAAGCCACAGTCCCGTGGTCAGCCAAGAAGGGAGCCAACGCCTTCAAGCTGGGCTGATGCAAGCCTGCAGCTCAAAGGGAAGAGGGAGCACATGACAGATGCACTTCAACAGCCACTGCAAGGCCCTGGTGCTGGCACAGGCCGGGTCCTGCTGCACCACCTTTTGGTTTGGCTCCAGTAAGATGCTCAAAGCAGCAGGTGCTGCAAACAGAGCCACCTGCTCTTGGCTGGCCTTTCCCTCCTCTGACTTTCCCTGTGGAAGGACAAGAGACAGCACTGGGCACAGGTCAGACTTGGCAGGTCACGACCAGGGGGATGGTGGCCCTTTGTACCTGCTGGCTGGAGGGGAGAGAGTACAGAGCACAGCTGTGTCAGGGTAGGATACTCACACCCACCCCAGCAGACTGCGGAGCACAGATCGGTTCCCAAAATCATATGCTAGGGATGTGAAACTTCCCTGGTTTGAAAGAAAGACAGCCTGGAGCCAACCTCACCTCTGTGCACCAGCTGCAGAAAGAGAGCCAGAGGCAGCCAGCAACACCTGAGCTGATCCACAGAGACCAAGAAAAGGGAAGGAAGGGAGGGAGGGAGCCCAAGGGAAGGCAAACGACACAAATGACCATATTCCCAACCATCAGACTCCAAAAATATCTCAAGTTCCCTTCGAGCTCTGTCAGCTTTAAACCAACAATCAGAAAATTGCTGACCGCCAACATAACAGGGAGGGAAAATTATGCCAAGTGCCTAAACCACCAAGAGAAACACACATTCAGGTGCAATGAGTATCATCTCTCAGGTCTCTCTAATCCATGGGGCAATCCACTGGAGTGGATTTTGCTGCTAATATAAGGAGCACCAGGCACACTGCAGCACCGAAACAATGAAAATCCAAATTCATTTAGATAGCTTTATTGCAATTATGAATCTTTAATAGTTTTCCATATCAGGGATTAAACTTTCATGTGTTTTTGTTCAAGACAGTTATACAGATTTAATAACCTTTCTTTAGTTTCTCCTTTCAAGAGTGGACCAAAAGGAATCTGGCAAGCCCTCACGCATCAGGGAGACCAGAGGGACCCTGGACATGCTATTTCATCTGTCTGTATCTGTCCTTCATCACTGCCTCAACATTTATTCAAAGTCCTTCATGGCGCTCTGGTCTCTTGTGCTCCGTTAGCACAGTGCCCAGCACAAGACCACCCCTATCTGGTGCTGCCAGAATATTAACACTGGGTGACAACCACCAGCCACAAAATAGATAAGTTTGAGCACCTTGTGCAGGGGGAAAGAGAGACCTTGCAAAAATAATTGCTGGTGAAGGGCAGATAAGGGAATCGTTGCACAGCCCCAATGCCTGCAGATCAGCCTATCTTGATGATAGGCTCCTATTAGAGCTGGAAAGGATTTTTTGCTAATTAACACAGATAATAATTATTTTTTTTTTCCCCAAAGTCAAGGACAACTGGGAAGGTAACAGAAGACTGCAGAGATGCAAAAGAACCATCTATTAAAACAAACGTTGACTCTGGCAAATTATTTGCTGTATGCACAGCTCCAAACCAGCACAGAATAAAAGAAGTAATAAGACGACACAAAAAAATTATAATAAAACACAGAAAAGTTATTGCCCTGGATATTTCAGGAACAACTTTTCAGTTGTGCTCAGCTAATGGTGGGTGGACACAGCAGGACCTGCCAAGTGCCTGACCACTTCAGAAAACGGGATTATTCTCATTTCCTAGGGAAAAATCTACCCCAAAATGCAGGGGCTGAACATAACATGCAAAAGGTGACAGACTGCAGACAAGAAGCAGGATTCAGAAATAATGCCACCTCGATGACAGGCTTAGCTCCTTCTCTTTCTGGAGACAGAGAAAATAACATGGGAAAGGGAGGTGCAGTCAAGAGAAACTTAATGGGCTTAAGACAAAGGTTCTGAGCACCTAAAGTCTCTTAAAAATAATCAAAATTGGCTCTGGGAGAAATTCAGTCACGCAGACGGAAAAATAGGTGAGAGATTTTAAACATGAGTTAATGTTAAATGACACCAAATTGAGCTGGGAATAACAGGGCTAATAAGATGCCAAATGGGTTGGCACTAGCACTAGTCTTATTTAATGCCACTAATGTGCTAGAAGAGAGGTTAAATTACACTCGCAGATACCACTAAAGTAGGAGGAGTCTCTCTCTAGCACAAATAATTACCAAAAGCAGACCTTAAGAAATTAAAAATATGGGCAGGAAAAAGTATGAATCTATTTGGAAATGACCAAATTAAGACTCGCAGAAAAATAAGGAGGTACTCAGCTTCCCCAGGAGGGAAACAGGTCGGGGCAGACGATCCACGTCCAGTGAGGTCAACACAGCCTGTTGGAAGGATCACAGACAGATTTGGGAGCAAGGCAAGGGAACAGCAGGTGCCAAGCGCTGTCTGAAAACACGTTCTTTTCCCCAAACACCTTGCGATACAAATATGGGGAACAAAGCAGATACAGACTGGAAATGAAAGCATACAAGGAGAGAAGATTGTCTCTTGGGGTAGGCAGTGGTTTTGGCACTGCTGCGGGGAAGTTTCTGGGAGCCTTCCAGAAGAGGAGCAATTTAAGCGACAATATCTGTCCCTCTGAAGGTGACATCGTTTGAAGGACCACTCCACACTGCCTCCAGTGGAAAGGTTACGTCTTGCACACCACAACCACTCACCTCCTCATCGAATTTCTCACTATACAGCTTATTCCCCAGACTCCGAGGCAGCCACGAGGCTCTTTTTTTATCTTCTCTTTTTCAGTATGTTTGTCTACATGCAGACCTCCAAATACAAGCCAGTTTTCAAACGGCAGCTTCATGACTGCCACCGATGATGTAAAATCATGTACCTCTTCCTACCTACAGTCTCTCCTTTTCTCTCCTTCTTTTGTATATGGATATACATGGATCGTGGTAGCCTCTTCTTACCCCAGCCTTTGTGCTGGGAACTCAGTACTGAGTTGTTTGTCCAACGAAAGCTAGCTGAAATCTGCTATTTCTGATGTAAAGGTCTGTTGTGACAGACTATTCAACACTGAATAGTGCTGAACAGGGCTCGGTAGGCACGGGCCAGGCCCCAGCACGTTACAGTGATCTGCGTCTCTCTGGAGTTGCCAGGGTGACAGCATACTTCTTCCAAAT
>NW_008795575.1:792827-827204 GCF_000699145.1 Aptenodytes forsteri
GGTCAGCTGTCCTGGCTGTGCCCCCTCCCAGCTTCTTGTGCACCTCCAGCCTGCTCAGTCGGTAGAGCATGGGAAGCTGAAAAGTCCTTGACTAGTGTAAGCATTGCTCAGCCACAACTAAAACATCGGTGTGTTATCAACATTGTTCTCATACTAAATCCAAAACACAGCACTGTACCAGCTACTAGGAAGAAAATTAACTCTATCGCTGCCGAAACCAGGACAAGGTCAAGGAGAGAAAAAAAAAATTGGCTTAAAAAAAATCCTGACAAAATACACCATCAGAAAAAATAAACGAGGAAGAAATCAGGATAAGCAGAGCCATGAACACCAGCAGAACAAGCTCAGCTCCTGTACGGCATTGCTGCGAACGTCACGAAGGAGACAGGAAGGACAGAAGCCAAAAGCAAACAAGACCGGCTCACGTTCCTCCTTCGCAGTCCTCTGCTAACCTGTCCTTTTTCAGTCTGAGAACTTACACTGAGGCAGCATCTTTTAAAACATGCCCAAAGAACACATTGTCAGAAGTTTTATGAATGAATAAACATAAAGAAGGCCAAGGCCGAGAGTATGAATATTTAATTATTGACTGACTGCAGCGATCCAGCCTGTTTTCTGCTGGCACCTGCAGAGCGCTCTGCCTCGTGGCCATGAAGCCGGAGGGAGCAGAGCAGCAGTACCCAAACTGGCACCAGCAGGGCTAGATCTCCTCTGGGACCCACTTCTGAGGACCATGGCCCGTTTCTGCAGCAGACAAAAGCCAGCTTAGCGCTCGGGCCTGAGAGAAACTTCCTTGGTTTTGACTGGCTTTCAGTACCACGTTGCTCGCCCTTTAATCAAAATTTAAGGGACATGTAAAACATGTTATTAAAACATTCAAAAATTCTGATTTGGTGCCATAGATGCAAGAAGGTTTTCCCTAAAATGAAAAGCCTGGCAGAATCAACTCAAACAATTCTGGTAACAAATTCAGTGAAAGCAGCAAAACCCACAGAAGTATTCACTGCCTGGGAAGCCAGCAGGAACCTTCCCATCGACCCAGCAAGGTTGGGTTGAGCCCACATGGAACAAACCCACAATTTTTCTATTTTAGAGAGCAACAAATTATCTGGAAATCACATTTACCCATGAGTTCTTCCCTCCTTGCGGTATCACATCCCTTCCACCACCACCTGCAGCACAGGGAGCGTGTGGATGCAGTCTACACCCAACCGTGTCTAACAGCAGAATATAAAAGGCCTTTCTTTATCTCCAAACCTCCAAGCAGTTCTGAATTTACAGCCTGCAGCACACACAAACCAGGTGGGAAGCGTCTGTGCGTATCTGAAATCACACAAAGCCTGACATTCAGAAAAGCATGGGCCTGCTGGCACGCACAAATCAGTTACTAGAAAACAGAACAGCAAGGAAAGAGATATAAAGAATCAATAAGCAGAGGCTCTGGTGTGCAAACAATTGCCACAGCGCAGGGACCTTGCTCGGCAGGGACGGAGGGGAGTAGCACGCACCGCTCCATGTGCTTCGACTACAGCGTGCATGTGATTATTTTCTTGCCTTCCTACCAGGCATGAAATGAGAGGTGGAGGGATACCGTGCGTTACGCTGCTGTGACTTTTCCTGCGTGAGTTTGCAGTGTGACATTAGCTGTGCTGAGCTCACCAGCAGGTGGACTGAACCAAGAAAAGCAGCAGTTTTCCCCGTGCAGCGAAGAGAAGGATTTGGAGCAGCATGGAAGCACTAAACATGAAACAAACAAAGAACCTTAGGAAAACAATGCAACTTCTTTTTCTTTTCCTGCCTTTAAGCTTTCAGGCTTCTAGTGTTTCTGAGATGGAGTCTGACACTCTGGCACAAGGTCAGCAGGCGCTGGGGACAAAGAGGCTTGCTTCAGACGGCGGGTCCTCTGACTCAGCAAAGTCACCCGTGTGACGCCCGGGGCAGCTCGAGCCAGTCCCTCTCTTTCCAGCTCTATTAAGCAGAAACAAATTGTCCTGTGCCTCTTACCATCTCTGTCTTGAAATCCTCGCATCCCAGAGCACTGTCCCTGCTGCCTCTCACCACGACCCTGTGCTAATGAACAAGCACACGTTGACATCCCTGGAAGACGGCAGCGTACCCTGGTCAGGCGTGCAGGCAGAGCGGCTGTGAGGTGGCCAGCCCAGAGGAGTAACGTATACTCTGGGAGAGAAGGATGGTCTGCAGGGAGTTTCCAGCAGCAGCTCTCACTTCTTGATGCCCTGAGAAACACTCAGCCATCTCCCTAGGATGCTCCCACAGCTCCTTGTCCCTAATGCCCAAGTGACCCTCTTATATGGCAGGGTCCAAAACCCCATTTCCCTGCTAAGGACCTGAGAGAGAGATTAAGGCTTGGATTGATCCAAACCTCCAAGTTCAGCATTTTCATTCTGTGTGAAAAAGAGTCAGCAGAGAGAAACAGGAGCCTGCAGCGGACAATTAAGTTCAGAAGTGGTTGCATTACCCCAACAAATGTCTCTTTGTCTATAAAGGGAACCCTGGTGACATCAGTGCCCAGTTAGATGCAACGTTTTGTGCCACAGTAACCTGAGGGACAGGATCGTATCTGTCCCAGCCCAAATCACAGCCGTCTCCACCAGACTGTCCACCCACTTAATGCTACCAGCCTTTACAGATTTAAGTGACTTTATGGGGTCACTGGAGCAAAGCTGAAGGCTTAGCCCTAAACTCTCTGGGGTTGATCAAGGGAGAAACATATCACTTCACAATACAGAGAAGGGATCAGAGCAGATTACCCCTCGATCCTCAGCAGTCCAGCACCATTTCAGGGGATTGAGAGAACATTAGGGAGTTTAACGTCCATCGATTCTTGACTGACACAAGAAGCAGGGAAAGAACTGTCTCTCAGAGCCCATGGGATTGCACTGGAGGAAGCAAAAAGGGCACGATGTGATTGCAAGGAGTTGGGTCATTTAGAGAGAAAAAAAAACACCAAAAAAGAAACCCTGAGTGATGAAGTAAAATGCTACAGCCTGGGAAACTTGAGTCTCAAACATGCCCCATCCATCAGCAGCACAGAGATGCTGCACCCAAAGTCCAATAGCTCCCTTTTCAACTTATTTTACTGGTGAACGTCCTAGGACATAGAAAATTTTAACCCCAAATGCCCCTTCGAGAAACAGCTGAGGTCCCAGGATGTCCCATCCTGTTCGGAGACCTGGTACAGCAGGAAGGATGGAGAAGCTTGGAGGTGATGTGTGTGCATGTGTACAAGCTGGGATGAAAGAGATGTAGGATCTCACTTTACAAGAGGTCTCCAGAGAAAGTGTAGGACTCTGGACCAGTCCAGCCTCAGAAGGGCCCAGCCAACCCACAGAGCATCCTTTGGGAACCCGTTTGACTATGGAAGGATCCTGACGTAGCTGGAGGTCACACCAAGTTAGGCTGCTGATAGATCAGCTCTGCTTTAGCCCCAAGGGTGATCCTGCTGTTTCTGCTTGTTAAGACACGATCCTTGCAAATGCCAATGCTGCAGGAAGAAACTAGCACGCACCTGCTCCCGCTGCAGCCAGCCTGGCCTCCTCTCATCGCGGCAGCTACACATTTGCTGCAGGCTATGACCGCTTTGTGCAAAACAATAGCTCCAAACATAATGGGTTTGGATGCAAGATGCAGGAAGAGGGCACAGGACCAGGAGCTTTAATGGAAAACTCTTCCCTGCCAGCTCGGGGAGGTGAGAGTGACTGTCTTCACCTGCCAGGTCTGGGCTGCACTCTCAGATACCTACAACAAAAACATCCCCAAGCTATCTCAAGGGGTGTGCTAAGGCAGAAGGCAAGTACAACCTACTCCAGAAGTTGTAAGGCTGCATTTCTCTCTGCACAACAACCTTGCTCCCTCTAGGCTTAGTATCCAGAATGTCCAAAGAACCTGCCCTGAAAAGCCATCCCTAGAAACACAACGCTCACCTCTCCATTGACAGCCCTGCTTGGCTGGGGACAGAGAGGTAGGAACAGCAGCAGTTATGTGCTGACATGGCCCTGCAGCCACAGCGTGTGAAGCTCTACCTCCCGCCCCAGCCCACTCTGGGGTCACTCTTACCTTTAAGCCAGTGCTCTCTGCTTCAGAGCCTTTATCCACACCGGTGATGTAGATGCCCAGGGAATATTCTGCCCCTCCTCGGATCATGAGGCCCAGGGACTTCCCTTCATTCAGGACCAGATTCACCTGCAGAGGAGGGGGAACAGGTCATTTATGTGGTGTCTGAGCGCTGCACAAAAGCAGTCTCAGCTCCACGCTTCTGACAACAGCCACGTCCCCCCTGCTGCCACCAGCTCTCCCGCCGGTTCCCTAGTGAGCAGCACACATCCTGGGACAGAGCCACTTCTGTAGATGCCTCCAGACAACCGCAGCCCCAGACGGAGCTCTGAACCAGTGATATCCCCTCCTTGCTGCAGCTGGCTCCTGTAGCAATGCAGAGGAGGGGGGAGAGCAGGTCTAGCTGCTCCTGTGGCTCCCTAGGCTTGTCCGTCTCCCCGTGCCTGGACAAACGGTCAGAGCTGGCTGTGCCTCAAAGGATGCTTTAGAGGTACATGACCTGCAGGGTGGGCAATGCCCCATGCATCCCCGGAGAGCACCACAGCTAACCACAGGCACGGGAGGCGGGGAGACAGATAGGGCGATTCTTCCAAGGGGAGGCATTTTCCAGTGAAGTGTGGAAAACATGCAACATCCGTGATTTGGGTTTGTTTTGCCTTCTCCTGTTTTTCAATAATTTAGAGGGTCAAGTGGAGTGAGAGAGCAGATCACATTGAGAAGGTGTGGAAGTCTGGCTCTTCCAAAGGAAAACTTGGAAGAAGAGAGAAAGATGATGGAATGACATCCAGGAGCCAGTGACAGATCAAGTAAAGCACTGGCATGGAAGGAGGTTAATGCCTTAAGAGGAGCAAGTAATGTTATTTCAGGAGGGGGTCTGGGCTACAGGAAAGGAGACACAGCTTAGGCAAGGGCTGAGAGACCATTCTAGAGGCTGGAGTCCAGCTAAGGTGTCGGTCAGATAAGGGACTGCCAGAGCTCTGCTGGATACTGCCCTTCTCCTCCTGTCTGTTCTACAGAAACCCAGCCTCCAGTATTAGCAACTAAAAACATCAAGTAATAAAGCAAGCTACAGGTTTCACTCCAGTTTATGGCAAACACCCTCAGGGTCCAGAGGGAGCTGCTGTTAAGCTCTTTTTTGGCTGAAGGCCAGGCTGCTCAGGCCCACTGCACCTCTCCTGACACCAGCCCCAGGTGTGACAGGACACAGGGTGACAAAGCAGCACCAAAGGGGCCCTTCTGTTCCTGTTCCGCAATCCTCAGAAACGCAAGGAGGAAAACACGCAGGCGAAGGGAGAGGTAACATACACGGCCAGCTGGAACACAGGATAGCTGTACCCCCGCCATGTCCCTTGGCCGGACAGGGCAGCTCCTGTGGGACAGGGGAGGCAGTGGGGAATACGAGAAGGAAATGCCAGCTCTGGAGGACCGAGAGGGTTCAGCTACATGAGGGGCAGCACACGTGGCCTGGAAGGATTACAACCATAAACCAGAGGAAAAGTTGACCTGCGGCAGTTTTCAGTGCTCTCCTTTTACAGGTGCATCTCTGGGCTAGATACTTAGCCGAGAGAAATCCCCAAAGCACCACTGACGGAGCGGTGCCCGTCAGCACTGGCTGCGCATTTCCCCTCTGCCTGCCCCTGTCCTGTGCAAACATGTGATTACACAGCAACTACCCACATCCATCCAGACAGGGAAATAGCCCAGCTCCGTTTCTCTGCCCTTCTTTCACGTAGCGGTGGCTGCGAGGGGCCACTCCAGGCACTCTCTCACCCGGAGAGGGTACAGAGAACAAGCAACAAGACAGGCAACGCAGAAGCACAGGCTGCAGTGGGGAAAGGCCCTGACAGAGCCCAGGCTGGTCCTCACACACCTCCACCAGCCCAGCCATCGCCCCTGCAGCAGTCCCTGGTCTGTGCAGATGGCAGCTTCGCAGGACGCCCCACACAGGCACCCTGCCTGTCCGAGGCACAGAAGGCACTCAGGACTCCTCCGCGCAGCCATGTGCCTTGTTATTTCTAATTAATAATCCTAGGACAGATTTTCCATCTATCCTGCTCAGAACAGCCAGCACATACTGCCACAGATGTTTAATATTTTCCACAAACCTCTGACAGGCTGAAGCACCACGCAGCACCTGGACAGCTGTTTTCCCCACCAAACGCTGACCGCAGGGCTGTTTTTGCAAGGTACGCCAAAGCTATCAGCCAGCTTCCCATCTGCCTTCTTCCAATCTCTCCTACTCAGAGGGCCTGATGATATATCAAAGTTCAGGTGAGAATTCAGAGTGAATGAGCAAGCCTGCGTTTAGCTCCCTTAAGAACTCCCAATTTAAAACATCCTTTGTTCACTCGCTGCACGACATTTTCTATATGAATAACTCCAGGTTTTTTTTGCTTTTGTCCTAAGTTTTAAGTCAATTCTGGAGAAAAGCAGACAGCAGGAATAGAAAGAAATGAGAAAAGTCAAAATGTGTTTCACACTGATAGAAACAACCAGAAACAGACTCTTTGTGAATGGCTTTTATATTTAGAACTCTTCGTCACAGTCAAATCAAAAGCTTGAAAATTTACCTGGATGGAAAAGTAATTTCCAGCTTCAAGTCACTAATTAACCTGCTTCTCTAGAGGACACAGCATCAGCAGGGAATTTAGCCCAGCCTTAGAAAGGCTGGTATTGAAAACCCATTTTCTATCTTGGTGGTCACGCAGCAGTGAGACAGAAATCAGCAGCAGGACATAAATCTCCCTAAGGACTATACAATGCAAAATTTTGTACTTTAAGAAATGGATGCCAAAACAGCTCCTACTTTTCTATACCGGTATCACAGCTGGCTGGCAACTGCATTAATGCTTCATCAGCTGCATGTGTTCTATGGATCTGCGAGCTAAAGTTGGGGTGATCCCATGAATGCACTACCAACACAAGCAGGCTCTCAGCACGGCGCCGCTGCCCTCCGCTCCCCGCACTCCAGAAACGGCTATCCCGTGGAAAGCCGGAGAGCGAGAACTGTAAGACATTAACTACCTGTATCAGCGTCCTTGTCTAGGGCTGCACAAAACTGGCATTCCCTGGGTTAGTCCCTCCCCTGCTTTAAAGTGCACAAAGCGCTGGAAACAATTCTAGGATTGAAGCATTATAAAGGAACCATGAAGAGACCTTCACGCTTCAGGCTGGAGGAGAGTGGGCACTGTACCCACCCAACAGAGCGTTTGCCTGTCAAAATCAAGGGCAGTTTAACTTTCTCTTTACGCGAAGACATCGCTCTGGACACAGAATGATTACTTAATAGGCTATTTCACTGGGTTTTACTAAAACCAGAAAAATATTAATTTTTTTCCAAAGTCCTTCTCTTTTCTCCCCATTTGTCTAATGGCATTCAGGGTTTCCTTTCTACTGTAACTTCTTCACCACACCGTGGCCATATCTTTCAAAAATTCCCCAACTTTGGGAAAAATACGAGTAGCAGAAATGCAGCAAAGTGCATGCAATCACAGATCAGGGTCAAAATAGACTGGTAACGGCAACACTCCCTCTCTACGAGTCCCTGAACAACAAATATATGTGCCAGCACTCCACTGGAGTTAGCAACACGAGGGGTAGCTCCGTATCAAGACATTTACGTTTCCCTTTAACACTATCTGGACAGGCTGGTAAGCTGAGAAGCTGTTCTCCCCACCCCGATATCATCAGATCGAGTAAGAGATACTCCCTCTCCCTATACACCTGACATGCTGCTGTGCGCGCCGGTTTGTTTACACACGTACCAAGCAAACCCAGTCTTCAAGAAGCAGAAAGCAATGAATACAGCCCCAAGCAATAACGGTCTGAAAGACCTTCCTGCAAACCCAAGCTGCGTGAAAAAACCTAAGCGCTACTTAAAAATATGTCGCTGCTGGCAACCCCAGAAAGCTGGGTTGTTGAGGGCTTAATTGCATTTTTTAATCAACTAATATCTACGCCTCTCCGAATAAACCCTGCGGAAATCACAATAGAAACTCAGGCTGCTGGGAAAAGCGTGGCAGCAGCAGCGGCCAGAGAAATAACCACTCTCGGAGCATTTGGCTTATTGACAAACTGCAGATTTAGGGAATAGCCGAGAAATAAAGCGAGTGCTCGCAGGCAGGGGGCTCAGTTTGGTCAGACTGGGGAGCAATGAGGGAGGCAGGACAGAGGAGCGGAGAGAAAGTGTTCAGGAGCCAAACCGAGAGATAAGCTGATTGCCAGGATGATGCAAAGGCTGAGTCACTCCGTGTTAAGGACTTAGGGATAAGAGGGGAGACTGTCTTGCACACCATTTCCCAAGGGCCTCCTGCCTCTGAGAGGCTGCCTCCAGTGACGGGGCACACCGCAGACGTGATGTCAGGTGGGGTTGGCACTGCCACGCTGGCTGCCCCAAGCCCAGGATTGTCCATACCCGCTGCCATCCCTATTGAGGGGACCTCTCCCACGCCGTATGCCCATGTTCCCGACACAGCTGTGGGGTGGGAGGGAGACTGTGGGATGACAGTGAAGCACAAGCCAAGTTGCTGTCCAAGGAGGGAGCTACATACGTCCACTGTGACCAGGCTGTTGTTTCCAGTGGTTCCCACCACTGTGACTTGATCCTGCCGTGATGGAAAGCGCTGATCCTGGGCCCCACTGGGAACAGACCCCCAACAGACCATTTCCCGGACCAAGCCCTTCTGCTTGGGCTTTTCCACTCAAGTAAGCAGGTTTGTACATGTACGATTAACACTTCTGTGCAAGTCTTGTCCCAGAAGAGAGCATTTTGGTTATATTTCCACTTTATGTTTCCTCCCTCCTCAGCTCTCCCCCTGTTCTGCTGCCAGGCTGAAGCTCAGAGTGAGAAGCTGTAACATAGCTCAGGGGCTAATATCAGGGAGAGCTGGGATCACTCCAAGCTGCTAAACACACAGCTGTCCTAACACCATCCTAAAAAAGAGGCAGCAAGCAAGGCTGTGCAGGAGCGCAGCTATTCTGTGGGGGGAAACTGAGGACATCCAGGCAAGGTAACCCCCCCGCACCTTGCTGAGAAGGGCCAGGTATTCCCAGGCTCATGGTAGCACAGATGCTGTGCAGTCCCCACCTCCTCCCTATGCCATACCAAGGCTGCGTCCAGCCCCAGGCTACTCCCGCGTGTACAACACAGAAGCATTTGGAAGATCAGGGTCACAATTTTAATTTCAATTTCAACACTGAAACATCTGCCGCCTCCTGTAGCAGGAAATGAAGGAAAAAAATGCCATCATCAGTAAGACATTTGCTCTGAGTTGATTCTTGCATGGGATTTCTTCTCTCTGGGTTTACAAAATTAACCTGTTGACAGATTCAATTTTACCATCAGAAAAAGCACTTTCAGACAAGAATTACTCTGCATCAGTATGATTCAGCACGCAGCTGCATGAACGGCTAAGAAGGTTTCACCCATGCCGACAGCTATTTCCATGCCATTACTGCTACTAAACAACAAAAACAACACTGAAGGAGGCTTGTAGGGCTCATCTTCCTCCTGCTTACCAAGGAAACCCCACTGGCTTATGTCTAGACATCCTGCAAACGTGAGAGCACAGCTCACGGGAACGCAGAGCCAGCTCATGACCCATTAACTGAGGTACTGGGAGCAGCAGAGTCGGAGCTGCTAGGGGAGCCAGATCCATCAGAGCTGCCTCAACAACAGCTCCCCCTTCCAGGGCAGGCTTTGTAAGGCCATGCTGGGGACTTTGCTGACACAGCTACACCGGCAGCCACCTCCAAGTGTGTTTAATATCAGCACAGCTCCAGTGCTGCCTTTGGCTACACAACAGGCATGTGTGGGGCACTGATTTGCAAACGGGTTCTTGTAGCAGGTGTGTGCCAGGGCAGTGAGCATCTCCCACGGCTGAGAGGTGACACTCAGAGCAGAGGAACAGGTAGGCAACAACAGAAGCAGTGCAGGACAGCCTCTAAACCAAAGTCCTCTGCCACAGGGCCTGATCCCAAGTCTCAGCCCAGCAGTGCTGCCCAGCTCTCGGCCCCGCTGCTGTCGAGTCCAATGGCTGCCTCCCCGCTGGGCAGTGCTTGACTCATGCAGCACTCCATAGCTCTGGGGCACATTTATCACTTCTGGGTGCTTCTTCTGCTTAAAGTGCCTGAAATAACGAAGACATGGCACTGCTGCCTGCCAGCATGAGGCGAGGTGAGCTGAGGCCTGACCCAAGGGACGTTCTGGGGTAAGTCTGCTGGGACAGTGCTACAGACTGCCCAAGGCAGAAGGATACCTTTTATCCCCAAGGAACTGGGGGACCAGCGGCTCACATCACGTACTCCAGTCACTACAGGAAACCTGCATACCCTCGAGTAGCCTGGAGAAGCTTCTAGCTGTAAACCAAAGCAAAACGCCAGCAAGGTCAGAGAAAGCAAACGGTGAGAGATGCAGGGAGCTGTACCACTTTGCACTGAAAATGTCATTGTAATCTAATAGAAAGAAATCCTTCCTTCTCTCTCCTGCATCTCTTACCCTTCATGCTCAAGTAGTCATCATTAGTGTCTCAAACATTCAAGCCACACAATGTTATCACAGATATATTTTTCTTTTTGTTTATTTTATAATAATTATAGCTACTTTTGAATACAGAACTGCCTGAAGGCAAGTTCGCACTCTCTTCTTTACGTATATTTTCTTTCTTCTGCTGCACCAAAAGCTTAAAGGAATAAGCACCTCCCCTGGCAATAAGCACATTAGAGCAACGATTCAGCTGATGAAATGGCGTTTCTCAGAGAATTAGCAGTCCGACACTTGCAGAGCATTTTGCACAGTTCACCTTCCTCCCAGCTCAGCAGCACCTACGAGTTTTTGCCGGCTGACGGTTTCCAAAGTGCTTTTAATGAAATAAGCTGTTGATCCCAGAAGTACATTAATGACAATTCACAGCACAAATGGTCCTTGCTGTTATGAAAAATGTAGAGGACTTAAGCCTGAACAGATCATAAAAATCAAACTGCTCCGAAGCACAAGGTGACCACTGGAAGCAGGTCCCATCTTTCCAGCAAGCAGGCTACATCTTCTGTTGGGATGGCGCTGGGGGACTGTGACCTGCTGCTGCGTCTGTCCTGGAGACAGGTGGCTCCAAGAATGTTTCACCAGAGCTTTGCACTAGTGCAAGCCCTTCGTTTCATGCTTATTACTGACCACCATCACTGGCTACTTCACCTACAGGGAAGATGGGCACAAGGCTCTGATGAAACACTGGATCCACTGATTACGACTACAGGGAAGGCCACCCTTACTGCAGGAAACTAATAATAGCAAAACTTGGGAAATACAGCCATCTCTTCAACCTGCCACAGACAACACAGACATGGAAAGCGTAAGATTTGCAATAATTTGCACAATTATAAGTGCATACATGCCAGCACCTCCTTCATCCCTCCATTCCCTTTAATTCTTGCATCCCTTCTTGTGCCTTCTCACGAGATATCATTCATGTTAGGTCAGGTCTACACTGAATAATTGGCCCAGATCTTGGCATTCACCTCCTGCTCATCCACACAGAATAGCCTCTGACCCAAGCTTGGTGCAAGCTGGATTTTGGCCCAGAAGCACTGACTGGGACAGGATGGTGAAAGCAAAGCCAGCGGACAGCTGACAGTCCACCAGTAACTTCCCAAAGCCCCATAATGACTTTTTCCACAGCTGACAGCAAAGGAATCCCAGTGTCCACACAAAAATACGATAGAAAGCCAAGGGCGAAGAATGCGTCAGCCCTAGGCCAGCAACGCTGGCTGCCTTCTGCAGTAAACCTGTGCTACAGCAAAGCTATCCAAGGACGTCAGACTGACCTGTCAGCTGAAAGCCCAACCACCCTGGCTGCACACCAGTCCAGCCCATCTGCTCCATACCTCCAGCGCACGGTCCGGGTGCCTGCTCCAGGAAGGGACACAGCCACGCACCAGATCCCTCCACCGCCAGACGGATCGGTTACACTATCACACACACGCCAACAGCAGCGGTTTCCATTTCAAGCCTTTTGATAATGAATGCTTCTGCCTACAGATAAGCAAACTTGTTAAACTATGCTACAAAACCCATCCTTTCAGGCATACAGAACAGATGAGCTGGAGGGAAAGGTAGCCAGACAGGGATATCTCTATTGCCTGATGAATGTAGGATGCCTCCCCCAACCTTGAATTTAACCTTGCAAAAGCTGGAAGTATCACCTTAACTACAGTAGCATTGCAGGCTTACTGAACCGTAGCAAAGCATTAACAAACTTCCTGGTTTACATCGTTTCAGCCTCCTGCTGTAGGGCTGAAGTCTGATCTCTGCTGTACTTTCCCAAACGGTGCCTGTTTGAAAGCTTTTGCATATGTATTCCAGGACATGCAGATCGATTAGAAATAGGAGGCGAGGGGGGAAATAACCAACTAATCCCCAGCCCTTTCCTCAGAATGTAAAACCATCCAGAAATCAAATAGCCCTTGGGGGTAGCTGTCAATTCCAGTTGACTGGGCTGAATTAACCAGGAATACTTCGCATTTATTTGCATGATATTTGTGAATAGAATAACCCCCCTTTCAAAAGTTAAAAATATCTCTCTCTACACATACAAATTAAAAAGAGAAGAAACTAGAGGCAGGCTGTTCCCATGTTCTGGGACATGTTTCCATGTCGATGGTGCACAGTAAGTCAGGACGAAGTGACTCAGCTAATTCATGCCCTGAAGCATGTGTTCAGACAACTGACACAGGCAGTCATACCAAATAACCCCTCTCAAACCCACCGGCCGGGTCAGGCTCTCCTCACTGCAAGCGAGCCTTTGATCGTGGTGGGGCTTGCTTTCACCATCAGCTGGCAAAGCAAGGCACCTCTGAATACAGAAGTGTCCGGGTGGCCTTGGTCATTTAAAAGTTGTAGCATCCAGTAATTTTCTTCTGCCGGTGTTACAGATGGGAATTCAGGAGTGGAGGTTATCACAATGTGCATACCAAGCCTTGCACGTTGACACCAATGAGCAGGACTGTGAGGAAGAGCTGGGTTTGGAGGCAGGCTCAAGGCAGTGCAAAGAACAGAGGGGTCAGGGTGCTGTTCTGAACAACCTCAGGTCCCACCAGGGCTAACAGCTACCACTGAAAGCACTTCTGAACCACTGAGCCAGCAGGCTAGGGAGAAAGGGTGCATCACGCTTGTGGTCAGCAAGGACGGAGGCCAGCTAACAGGGCAAGGAGAAGGCCTCCAGGCAGCGCCGAGAGCTGCGCTACAGCAGAGCAGGAGCCACACTGGAGTCTGACACAAGAAGTCAAGTCTGGAGTAGCAGAAGGAGCCAAGGGCCACCAGCACAGCTGCGTGGGGATCCCAGGACTGAAACAACACATGATTGACAGCTTCTCTTAGAAATGCGGTACACAGCCAGCGTGGCACAGAGGAGCAGGATGGGAACAGCAGAGCGACCGATGTCACTGCTGACGTGCCACGGAGGAGTAGTGCCAGGAGAAGGTTGAATACGTCCTGTTCTCATGATGCCAGTACTGCATCAGATCTTTGCACACCCATTTCTGTGAGCTTCAAACGTTTCCTGCAACTGTCATTGACTCTTCCCAGGTTAATAGAGGGGCCTTCACCCCCTGCCCTGGGGTCAAAGCGCGATCCTCCACTACAAGAAGTCAAAGGGCTGTCCGACTGTGAAGTGGCACCAAGGAATGGAAGAACAAGCTCAGAGTTTGGAAGAGCCAGGTGGAGTGAGAGGCTCTTCACCATTCCTCACATCTGGGCAAAAGGTCCCGAAGCCAGCAAGCCACAAGATGGTAGCGCCATGAAGACTGGGCATCCCACCCAAGGCTGGGAAATCTTCCAAGTGCTCTGCAAGTGCAGCACTGCTGCAAAGAGGCATCACAGCAACAGCACCGGAGAAGCACAGCTCAGAACAAGGGCAGCCACTTCTGTGAGCCAAGGTCCTGCAGCCCAGCTCAGCTAGAATGGTGCTACAGTGGGCCACTTGGACCTGCCCCCTCCTCCCCACCACCACCACCTTGGGAGTGAGTGTATCCAACAGCAGCCAAGCCCAGCATGGATACTCTTCGAAGTTTAACGTGGCCTTCATTCAACTTGGCTTCCTTCGCTTCCAAAGCAGATTAAGCTATGGTAATTAAAGCTCTTTTAACTTGCAAAGTTCAATTGGATTCATTTTCCTGTGCACCCCCCTGGGAGACAGCCCTGACAAGCTCAGGACCAGGAGCAGCACAGAGGAGGGTGCTTCGGTCTGATGACCAGCCCATGCAGCAGCCGAGCTGCCCAGATAGCTAGGGCACCTGTAATCGCACCTCCTTAGGGACTGACGGGAAGGGGCTGTCTGGGGCCATACGAGGATCAGGCACTGGGCAGGGATATGTACAGCTTCAGGCTTTTAAGCATTTCATGTCAATACACAGCAAGGACTAAAGGAACAATGTGCAGAGAAACACCTCCTACCTACAGCTTCAAAGAGTTGCTGCCTGCTGTATCAAGGTGACGCTGAGTAGGGGGTGGGGGACACCAGCAAGCCAGCAGCAGCTGCTTTTCTCTTCTCCTTAAAGTAAAAATAATGGGCCCTTCTCCCTTGTGGCCCACATGAATATTTCATCAGCAAACTGCCTCATCTTATATTAGATTTTTTCCCTCTCTGTCTGAGATGGGAGGCTCCAGCCTACAGATCCCTCCACAGCCTTTCCAGGAGGAGCTGAGGATATTTTGGGCATACAATCAAAGTGCTGGGGACAGCCACAGCGATCTCAGTATAACAGGATGGAGGCTTCAAGCAGCTCTGTGCCTTTGGGAAGCAAGCGCCCCGCTCACTCGTATGACAGTACTTGGATATCCCATGAATGCTGGTGAGGCAACGCCATGTCCTGCGTGTACAGGATGAACAGGTTCCCCATCCATCACCACCGAGAGAGCAAGCAGAGTCTGCCCCTCCAGCCTATGCCTCACTGCAAGGGCATCTGAGCACTGTTCCTCTGCATCTACAAGTCTCTCGCTCTGTTTGGGCACGGGAAGCATGAGGGAGAAGACACATGAAATCCCCAAGATCAGACATTGCAGCTTGAACATATCCTCTGCTGGCTTCACTTGTAATAAGGCCTATTTCAAAGGAGGGCAGGCTCACAGTAAGAGAAGAGGACTGGGAATTAGATGTGCTGATATGCTTTCCTTTCTGTCAAAGGCCCAAGATCCAGGCCCTGCTGGAGTGGACGGCACTGGCTACACACCACCAGCTCCCCTGGGTACCATTATAAAAGCCATTCCCTCCCCTGCCCCTTTTTCAATTGACAGGGCTTTTTACACAGGCACTGCTCAGGCCCTTCCTGGCTCAGCCCACCTCTCCCCAAACAGAAAAGGAAAATAATCCGTTTTATTTTATAGCATTTTTGGAAGAGAAAAATTGGTTGATTTTTTTTTTTTTTTACTTAAAAAACCCTGCCAAGAGACCCAAGAAAGCCTCAGGGAAACACCTGAGGAAAGATCTGAAACGCAGGAAGAAGGGCAGTAATGCACTGAGATCTAGCCCTCCAAATACACGAGCCCTCCTGAACACAACATCTATGTCAGCCTCTCAACAACCATGTTGGCAGCGGGCCTCCAGTCAAAACGACAACCTGTTTGGGAAAAACCCTTAAAAGCAGTTTCTGTTTTGACCGCTGTTCCTAGCGGGACCCTCACCGCCAGACAAGTCTGCAACTGGACAATGCCGTGTCTCCAGCTCAGGTTCTACTTGTGTTAAATGGGAACAAAGCCAATCCATCCCGTCCTACAGGACTCCTCAGGGGAGACAGAGGGAAAGCTACAGACCAAGGGAGAAAACCAGGATCCAGTGTATCCTAAAGGAGAGACAGGCTATCCCAAGGGAGGCCAGAATCACACAAATGAAAAGCATAAAGGGAACAAAGAGGGTCAGCACCCACGTGATAACAGGTAACCACAGACAGGCCCCCAGGGCTGTGGATGATCCCCTTTGCTCACCTTTTTCTCATCTCCCTCTTGCAGGAGCTGGAGGTGGCTCCTCTTCTCGCTGTCCTTACGGAGGGAGCTGTTCTGATGGTGTGGCAGGCCCATCGGCGGGGACACGCTCCGGCCCTGTGGGTCCACCCAGGTGTAGATGTGGTTGGTGACATAGCCCCCTGGGATGCGTCCCACTGAATGTACAGACAGGTTCAGCTTCTTGCAGCCTTTCAGTACCTGGAAGACAAGCCAAGGAGAGGTGGGAGTTAATGCCTACGGAGCAGGAAGGACAATCTGCCCTAGGACTCTGGGATGACATGGCTTTGCTCTTCCTTGAGGTTGAAAGATCTCAAGCTACTCTGCAACCAACTGAATGACTGAGCTACATAAAAAGCTAGTGAAAGAGCTGGAATTTTTCTATTCTCTCCTGAACAGCAGCAGTGCTGACAGAGAAAACACGCTCTCCCCATCGGCCAGGGAAAGAGCAGAGTGAAGCAGAGTAAGGGAGGCAAGGCAGGTAGTGATGTGCCAGGAGGAACCCCAGTATGGGCTGAACCTGAGACTCAGCAGTTTCTGCAGCTTTGGAGAGGAGTCAGAGCAGGACAGGGATCAATGCTGGAGCAGAGCAGCACTGCTGGTCCCCACAGCTCGGCCCCAAACTCCACCATTGGAAAAGCTCCTGATGCCTTCAAGGGGACATTGACAACGCTCCCAGAAATTCAGCCCCTGTTGCCATTTCATTACCAGCTGCCTTCCCCAGCACAAGCAGTCAATTAATGAGTACAATAATTACTAAATATATACATATATTTAAAACAGCATGCACAGAGATGACCTTGGGACCCAGATAAGGTGATTTGCAATTGCTTCTCTGCTCCTCCAGCTTTCACTGTGAGGAGCTGACATAGGCTTTACAGTAAACTTAAATTAACGTATAGGAGTTCTCCCTGGGGACAGATGTAAGTGCTGATCCCTTCTGAGGCCTCAGGAACATCAACGCTCGGGATCTGCTCTCAGAAAGGAGGTGCTTTGGGGTTTTTTTTTTCCATATATATGTCCTTTTGATGAGCTGCTCCTGCAAGGTCTCCTCTCCCCACTCAGCAGAGAAGCTGCTGAGCAAAGCTTGTGACCAGGAAGAACTAATACCGGCAGCTCTTCAGTAAAGAGTGTCCTGGTTTTGGCTGGGATGGTTAATTTTCTTCCTAGTAGCTGGCATAGTGCTGTGTTTTGGATTTAGCATGAGAATAATGTGATAACACACTGATGTTTTAGTTGTTGCTAAGCAGTGCTTATACCAAGTCAAGGACTTTTCAGCTTCCCATACTCTACCAGAGAGGAGATGCACAAGAGCTGGAAGGGTGCACAGCCAGGACAGCTGACCCAAACTGGCCAAAGGGATATTCCATACCATATGATGTCGTGCTCAGTATATAAGGTGGGGGCAGTTGGCCGGGGGGCAGTAATCGCTGCTCAGGGACTGGCTGGGCATCGGTTGGCAGGTGGTGAGTGGTTGCATCACCTCTTGGGTTTTTTTTTCCTTCCTGGGTTTTGTTCCTCTCTCTCCCTCTCTCCCCCTCGTTGTGTTACTTTCTATTATAATTTATTATTGTTGTTATTATTTCAAGTATTAACATGTTCTTATCTCAACCCACGAGTTTTCTCACTTTTACCCTTCCAATTCTCTCCCCCATGCCACCAGGAGTGGGGGGAGGGTGAGCAAGCGGCTGTGTGGTGCTTAGTTGCCGACTGGGGTTAAACCATGACAGGAGTCATATCGTCAGTAATACTGGGCTGGCTGGATCCCAGCTCTGACTTGGCAACAGTCCTGTCCCTCCCTGCCAGAGCTAGAGAGAATCCAGCTCGCCAATTCCCAGTTCAGCATCTCCATCACATACAGCAATTTGGCTGCAAATTTGTCATATGCTCCCAAGGTCATCACGTGCCTGGAGAGCCTAAACAAGGATTGCGAAACCAACAGCCCCATCAGAACAACCGCAGAGCACTTCAACATCCTGGGCTGCTCGCTAGCTCCAGCCCCTGTCCCCTTAGCTCCCCCAGTCCCTCAGACACATCGCCTGCCACGATCTCTTCTCTCCCTGCGAGCACGTGGAGCCCAGCCTGGCTCGCATACAGGCAGAGGTGCTCACCACGCTCCCATTTTGCTGGCATCAGCCCAAGTCTCACTGGGACAATGGAACTATTTCTGAGCCCACTGCCCACCCCAGGGTACCACAGCGTAGGGACCCATCCATGCTTCAGGGCACAGTTCAGCTTCCCGACCCAAAGCCCCTTTGTAAGCTGCCACACAGACAAGCTCAGGATGATCAGAACTCTATGGCAATGAGTTGGGGGGTGGCAGGGAGGCTTCTCACTTACCCTAGAGCCACCAATGCAGAGTGACCCCTGTGAGATGGGGTACAGCCCCCACAGAGCCACCAATGCAGAGTGACCCCTGTGAGGTGGGGTACAGCCCCCACAGAGCCACCAATGCAGAGTGACCCCTGTGAGGTGGGGCGGAGCCCCCACAGAGCCACCAATGCAGAGTGACCCCTGTGAGATGGGGTACAGCCCCCACAGAGCCACCAATGCAGAGTGACCCCTGTGAGATGGGGTACAGCCCCCACAGAAACAATCTCATTCTCCATTCAAACTGGAGCCATTTCTATGAAACCCTCTTTTAAGCCTGCATAACATCATTTACTTACCTAGGTACCGAGACAGCAAACAGCACTGACAGTCCCATGAGCAAAGTCTCATCTCTGAATGAGGCTGCAACTCCTCATCAAGCACAGGCAAATGATGAGGATAATCCATCATTTGTCCAACTGTACAGGGTTACAGTCCTTCCTCTGCCACAGAAACGCCACGTGATCCTAACTGATGCTTGCACTCCCATCCTTTTTCCCCTCTCAATGAAAGAGCAGGCTCTCCATTTGCACTGATCCTGGGCATTCCTGACCTGTATATGTTCATACAATACCTCAAAGCCAGCTGCTGAATGTCACTGTAATTTAAGGAAGGAGCAAAGAAAAAACTCAGAGCTGAGGTTGGTTCAAGAGCACACACAGGGCCCTCCCTGAGCTGCTCTCTCCCCTGTCATTACATTCACTGCCACCCCGTTCCCATACGGGTCTCTTCGGGACTGACGCAGGGAGTCATTTCCCCCCTTCCTCAGAGCATCCATCCTGGCGGTGGAGAGGGATCTGAAGATAACCCTCTGGGGTTTCTACCACACAGGAGAGATGCCAGGCGCAGGAGAAGTGACCACGTGCAGGCAGGATCCCCAGCTCCGCACTGGGCACAGGGGAGGATGGGGCAGTGGTTGTTGCTGAAGGCTGGCAGCAGGCAGAGCACTAGCTGCTCCCATCCTGCCTCATCCCCTGAAAAAGCAGGAACAGCAGCAGAGCTGCTCTCTGGAGGCACGGTAAAGTTTCCAGGGATGAGAGGCCAGAGATTTACAAGGGACTTTTTATGTCCCCCTGCAGCTCCCTCGACAAGGCCACCAGGAGATGGGATCTCAGTCAACAGGGAGATGTTTTATGCACGAAGGTGACAGCAGAGAGCCGGGAGGCGAGGAGAGCAGCCGTCTGGCTCGAGGCAGCAGGCTGGCCCAGGGCACCCCACCAGCCTCAGTACAAGAGGAGACACGAGAGGAAGGAGTGAACAGAAGCTGGCGGTGCCCATCGGGACGCTGCTGGTGACAGTCTCTCCCAGCAGAAGGCAGAGCTGCAGCGGGCAGGCTGGTGACACTCTGGGTAGTCCTTCATACATTTACTGAGGCTTCTCAAGGACTCAGTGCGTGAAGGAGTTTCCTGCCCGGCACAGTGTTTCTCCCCCAACACATCCCCACTGCTAATGCCTATTGAAGAGCTAGTGCAGGACTGTAATGGTACCGCGCCAGGGGCCTTCCCTACACTTCAGAGCCCTTCAGGACACAGCTCTGCTAGCCTCCAAGCCACCTGCACTGGCAGGTGACCTGCACCACAAGACACAGACTGCACCTTTTGGAGACCTTTTGGGTGATCACAGGTGGAGGAGGACAGTGGCACCCACAGAGGACTTACCTTACCGCTGTGAGGCAGAGTGGGACCATCCAGGCAGCTCAACAATGGTAAGCCCGTGACAGACCTCAGTAGCTGGGGACTCCAGTTACCTGCCCTTGTGCTAGGTGCTAAACACACTCAAAGGGATAGCGCTTGCCTCAAGAAACAGATGTGAGAAAGAGCAAGCAGAAACGGGAGAAGTGAGGCAGGAAACACTTTGTCCAAGGTGACCCCCCTGAGAAAGTTGGTGAGAGCCCCTCTCTCGGCATGGTGTCACATCTGTTTGGTGACACTGCCCCTGCGTGCGGCTGAGTCTCCATGCTTCTCACTGCAACTCTGACCTGCTTTCCAGCGCTGCCTTTTACAAGTCAGGCTACACCTCAGCCCCTGTCTGCTCCCACCCTGCCCCACCTGATTCACAGATGGCCCCTGCCATCACATGCCGCTTCCGTACAGCTGCCATCCGCTCCGGTTAAACTCACTCTTCATCGGCTTTATAACCCATGACACAAAGGCCCATGACCCGAGCAAACCCTTCACCCAACTACAAGCTGGTAGAAGAGCTATAGGCCATTGGGCACCCCCAAACCACACAGAACATGCGTGTATATGCTGGCATGCAGATGTACATACTGTACGCAGATGTGTAACACCATTGCAGGCACCACTGAGATACACACACATAGGTAAAAAGCAATAGCTGTTTAACAAGACACAGCAACACTATGGGACCATTTAAAAGAGTTAAACAGCTGAGGGTTTTGGTTTTTTTTTTCCTCTAGAAGACTGTCTCCCTCAGCCCTGATTCAACATGGCCTTCAAGCATGTGCTTAAATGAGCCTCTGCCTAGAACATGCTTAAGCATAGGTCTGAAATTCAGCTGGTGAAGCCCGTTTGTAAGCTGAGTCTATTTATAAGAATAGATTTTTGACTCGTGGGCTTGCATCGATTTGAATAGTTTCTTTATTTTTATTAATTTTAGGATAAGCCTAGGTTTATATCAGCTCTGGGGAGTCAATCCTTCTTCAACCACGAGCACAAATAGGCTGAGGAATCTCTGCTTAACCTCCACTAGAAGCACATCTGCTCCAGTAAGCCAAAGTACAGCTCCTGTCTGAGGAAGAGGACTCGCATGAGAGCCAGAGGTTGAGGAGCACAAGGCTTGCTCAACACCACCCATGTCCTCCCTCTGGCCACCACAGTCTTGTCAAAAATCACAGGACGGTCAGCACAAACCACTTCCCCAACGCGGTGACCACTAAAGTCAGTTTTGTCCAAATATTTGAGCTTCCTTTGCTCATTAGGCAGCCACCAGCTATTTAAACTAAAGCTGACAGAGCTATGAGAGGAGATGAGAAGAGAAGCACTGTTTTCCCTCGGATGACAGCACTGCACGCGCTCCATAATGAAGCACAGCAGGCACGGGAACAAGATCTGGCACAGACCTATAAAACCTTTGTACATCCACATGCTGAACTAGACTTTAACAAAGCACTTGGCATGCAGAGCTGCAAAGTGATGAGGCATCAGGTGAGCCAAATGGGAGAAGCTTCCATAGTACATCCAGAGACAGAAATCACTATCAGCTGCTTTGGTGAGCTCCAAGCAAGCAGAGCTACTATCCATTTCCCTGCACGGGAAGAAATGCTGTGCTTCCCCCTCTGTGTTTTTTTTTTTTTTCCTCTGGCTTTACCAAGGCTAGTGCATCTGTTCATCTCCTGGTTTGTAAGAGTGCCCCTCCTGGCATCTGGGGAGATGTTACCCTTGGGGGAAAGAGAGGAAAAACGATGGTCCCAGTGGTATTAGAAGAGACCTCTGGAACAGGACCTGCTGGGAGAAGGCCGTTCCCTGGAAGTGGTGCAGCGGTCTTGTGGGGACATGCTGGGTCAGCAGCCCATGGAAAGGGACCATCTCTGCATTGCACAGCCCGTGACTCACCTGTTCCATTGAGGCCTGTTCCCATCCCACATCCAAAACCAACACCACACTGACCTGTGGGGCTTAACCCGTCCCCACCCAGCTCCCAGAAGCATACCAGTCAGCCATTGGGATCCCCAGCACAGTTGCCACGCCAGCAGAGCCGACAGCCTCCACTGGGTTTTTCTATTTACCTTCCCTGTGCTTTGACAGGGTGCAGCCTTCAGAGCAGGAGCCAAAAAACCCCCAGCTGTTACAGATCCTGCCACTGACTCCTGCCATAGTAAGTAGCTTCCCATTTTTCAGTGCCTCAGTTTCCCTGTATTGAGGCTGACAAATCATCCGCTTTTGGAAAGAATGCTGAGGCAACCCCAACAGCGAGTCCCATCCAAGCTGGTTCATCTGGATTTTCCACCCAGGCACAGAAGACAGACCCAGGAAGGCTTTCTCACCAAGCTTGGGGCACATGAGAGACAGGTGCCCTCAGCTGCTCCTCCCCTGCTCCACCGCATTTCATCCCTTCAGTTCTGCTAATATACATTTCCATCAGGCGCTCAGCAGCTTTCAGAGTCTGGAGGAAACAAGGTTGATTTGACATCCCAAAGGAGTTTGCAAGTAATTTTCTCATCCACTGAGCATGATTATCCAGCACCTTTGGAAAGTTAGCAGCACATGATAATGACTCTCTTCTGCCAGCTGTTCTTCAGGTCATTATGAAGTGCTTTGGGAGAAGCCTCCCTCTAAAGGATGCTCTAGCCCCAACATTGGCTCCTGTGAGGAATCCAAGCGACCACCATAGTGGAGCATTTGCCATAAATTCCTTAACACCATCTTGGTCCTGACAATTTTTATTGCTACAGTGCTGGAATACAGAGTAGATTTAATGGGGCCATTTATGCCTGCTACTAAGGTAATGAGGTGCAGCCTACTGCTGCACTACCACTGCACCAGGATCTTACCACCTGCTTTACAGTCGAAGCAAGGCTAGGCCTGGGTAAGCCAGAGGGCTGCAGAGTGCTTCACACAGCACCGCTCCTCTCCAATTCAGTATGCAGCTGTAGCTGGGTGCTAGAGTACCCAAGGAAACAACTTCAGAATAAGAATTGAGGTAGAAGTCTTGCCCCTAATAAAAGAAAGTGCTTTGAGTGTAGAGGTGCTGCAAAAATGGAAATCATTAATAGCCATCCAAGGAGGCAAGAGCAAAGGCTAACGGGCTGAGCTGGAGAGGCAATGGGAGTCTCTGCAAGCCCTTGGGGACACACCAGTGCTCGGGGACAATGACAACTGCACTACAAACAGGCGACTCAGCAGCTCAGGTGGGATGGAAGGTTTTCAAGCCAAGGATGCAGCAACAAAGCCATTCATCACAGGGAGAGGAGGTGGTCAACGTCAGGGCATAGGAAAACACAACAGCCACTGCTGCTCACCAGAGCGAGCTCTGCTTGCCTTAGCCCCCTCCTCAGTGTCGTGGTTTAACCTCAGTTGGCAACTGAGCACCACGCAGCCGCTCGCTCACTTCCCCACCCCCACCCCCCCGGTGGGATGGGGGAGAGAATTGGAAGAGCACAAGTGAGAAAAACTCATGGGTTGAGATAAACACAGTTTAATAATTGAAATAAAATAATAATATTATAATAATACACAAAGCAAGCGATGCATGATGCAATTGCTCACCGCCCGCCGACTGATGCCCAGCCAGTCCCCGAGCAGCAGCCCCCCCGGCCAGTTTGGGTCAGCTGTCCCAGCTGTGCCCCTTCCCAGCTTCTTGTGCACCCCCAGCCTTCTCAGTCGGTAGAGCATGAGAAGCTGAAAAGTCCTTGACTAGTGTAAGCACTGCTCAGCAACAACTAAAACATCGGTGTGTTATCAACATTATTCTCATGCTAAATCCAAAACACAGCACTGTACCAGCTACTAGGAAGGAAATTAACTCTATCGCTGCCGAAACCAGGACACTTGGCAAGAGCAGAGAGCCTTGTTCTCCAGGGACGCGGTGTGGAGAGGAGTCCTGGCATCCCCTGGGAGCAGCCTGGGCAGACTTTGTGCTGATGGATAGAGCCCAGGTACAGCCTCTGGCTGGAGCTCTGCACTGCCAGGACCATTGGGCTTTACTTCCCTCTCCCATCAGGGGTTGCTGGCTCTGCTAAGCCAGCTGGGAGCCCCAGGACACGGGTGGAGCCAGTCCTGGATGGGCAGATTCAAACCAGTACCCAAGGGCAGATCCAGCCCTAAGACTCCTCATCGCTGTCCAGCTGTCCCAGCAAGCAGGATTATTCTCTCCTCTGTTTAACTTAGTTTCTCAGGACTGGTGAGAAGGGGCTAACTGAATCTGAGGATCAGAGGTGCTAATTACTGACAGACCAGGGACCTGCACAGGCAGCTTCTTCAACACATCTTTCCCTGCCATCGCACAGGCATTTTGGCCAGCAGGGACTGTATCTATGGCAGAGGGAGGACCCATTTTCCAGCTGGTCTCCCTGAACATCAAGCAATCAGCAGGAATTATTTTCCAGCCCTATCACATTGGCTTCTGCCACACTGTGCATCCACCCTGGCCTCCTGGAATGTGTTTGCAGAGGGTCCCAAAACCCATCTGAGCACAGGCTTTTGGCCAGCTGCATTGGCCCCTTGGCGGAGGGGAGTTTACAACAGGTTTCTACCGCTGTACCCTCCTCCCTTGTAAGCCTTCAGGCTGCTGGTCCCTGTGCCTGGCAGCTTAGCTGCTGCTCAAACATTTAGCACTTTGCTTTTCCCCACTCCCAGTGAGATGCCACAGTGCCAGCAAGCTGGCACGAGTTCACTGACCTCGATTTTGCTGTCAGGCCTATTTCTAAAGCAGCAACAGCAAGCAAGAGGGCCAGCACCTGCCACACAATGCACTTTCCATGAAGCAGGTCACCCCAATTCCCTGGGACAAAAGGAAGAGTTTTCAGGCCAGAATTTTCATCTAACATAAAAAGCACAGGGCCCATGGAGAGAAAGGATAGGCTCTGGATGGGAATAGTACCAGGGAGAACTTCTCCCTCCCTGACACACAAGTTGTCTTGTGTCCAATGACGCAGAGATACCACCACAAAAGTAACAGCATAATTCATCCTGCAAGCTCTTTGGGAAAGCGTGTTATTTGATGGGCATATTGAACCTAACCCATTTGCAGTGGACCGTTAAATACAGTAATTCCACCTCCGTAATCCCCTCTGCAGAATCAGGCAGTGCAGACTGCATCTCCATTTCCTTTCTCAAGCCATTTCAGATACTTGCTACGTGTTGTTCAGTGCTGCTGTGTTTCGCTCCAGACTCAGATAAAATTTGGCTTTGCCCCATCTACAATGCGTTTGAAGACCATGGTATGAAAGGTTTAACACTGGCACCACAGTATGCAAGCACACCTGCTAGAAGACAAGCTTAAGGAAATAGTTTAGTTGAATCTGAGGATCAGTGCCAAAACATTTAGCAGGGAAACAGTCACCAATTGCCTAGAAATACTAGAAGCAGCAGCAAGTGCCAGAGAAAAGGGCAAACTGATTCCATAAGGCCACTGATCCCCTGACAACACACTATTTAATTATCTATCAAGTCCTTTGAGAGTGAAGTAGATTGCTTAAAATAATCAAAAAAAGAAAACGCACATCTCACGTACCCACAATTATTACCTTTTAAAAAAACCCCAAAAACCAAAACAACACACAATACAGCATGTTCTTTGCTAAGATCAAGACTGACAGCTGCCACCCTTCCTGAAACCCACCTCTGCCAGGCCATTCTTGCCCAGCACGTCTCGCATTACTGAACGCTCTCCTCTCCTGCCTTCAGAATTTTCCCCTTGTTCTTTCCACTCCTCGAGGGCACCGAAAGGTTGAAGGCTGTGGAAAAGCCTCTTCCAGGCCTTCAAAAATTCCCCCAGTAGGGACACAGATGTCAGAAATCAACGGCAATTAATCACCAGTATTCTTCTGGCAGCCTGAATAAAATATGTGTCTCGTACAGATACAGCCCACTCACTTACCTTCGCCGCTAATGAAATGAGCAATCTATTCCAATTCATTCCGTTAGTGGGTAGATCACAGTTTGATACAAGAAGCATTAACTATGAGCCATCCGCCCCCTTGCTACAGACACAAGCTGCTTTCTTCCGGCAATAAGACTCGCCAGAGCTGTTTGGCTTCTTGGGCTGCTCAGCTAATGGGCATCCAAGCACTCGCTCCATTTGCAAGCCACAAAGGTCAGTGCGGAGGTTATCAGTCATTGAAGTACCACGCAATTTTGCACCAAGTCCCAAAAGAGTAAGGCACAGACTTGGAAAAAAAAGCTGCGAAGGGGAAAGAAATGCAGAGATACCACAGGAGGCAGGCAGAGGGAGCTTTTACAGCACGCTCCAGCACCACGGAGGGAACAATTTGCAGAAGTTTGTCTAACCACTATTTCCTGCCCTATCCTGGGGTGTTCCTGCTGGACCCACGTGGACTCTGGCAGTTTTAGGCTTGTGGGCTCAGCTAGACTGAGCAAAGCCATCTCAGTGCCAGTGGGAACGATGAGGCTTCCCGTGTCTGCTATGGAGGGGAGGGAGCTGCAGGAACAGGACTGCGAAACCTTTTACAGGGAGATCAGTTGAGCCGTATCAGCTAAACGGTTCCTCTGCCAGCGGAAAGGACGGAGCAGAAGACAGCAGGCAGTGGCACTACCTGCCTGCCTGCCCCCAAAGGCTTGCTCCACGGATCCTCTGCAGGCAAGACAAATATAAGACTATCACAGTTCCCACTACACGCCTTGGTTAAGGCCAAGTTTGCCAGGTGCCGTACAAATGCACAGGGAGAGATTGTCCCCTGCCCTAGACTGCAGTCTGCAGCCATAAATAAGATCAAGCGTATCCCCTCCCCATCTTGCCTGACAGAGACCAGAGGAACCTCGTCTGCACTGACGTATGCAAACAGCTCGTCCCTGTGTGGGGAGGACGTGCGGCTGGGGCAGGCAGGAACGAAGAGAACTGGGTACAAGAAAAAGGTGACACAGACGCAGGTGGAGAGAGAGGAGGAGGGATGAAGGGAAGCAGAGGCATTCCAGATGGAGTGCTGGGCGAGAGGAACCAGACAGGAGAGCAGTGGGTAACACAAAATAGGGGATGGAGGGTGCGAAATGGCCTCCCTGTCAGGAAGATAAATGGGAATTACAGGAGGCACAGTCCAACCTCTCTCCCTCTCCCAAGGCAAAGGTGACAGCAGTTTGGCTTTCAAGTAATGGCACTTATGCAAATGAATGCAAATTGATGCATAATTATGGTGATTGCACACATTTAGCCCCAAGGCATCAGGAAGCCCATGTCCCTTTCACCTGGAAAGGTCAGATGAAATCTTAGCTCCAGGGCCTTCTCCCTAACCCCTCCAACAGCTGAGACCCCCCATCCCCGCTTCAAGACCACAGCTCTGTCACCTCCCACCCCCTCAAAGCTGGTCACTGCCCAGCGTATCCCTCGGGCAAGTCCAGGACAATTTTAAAAACAGCAGATAACTCCACAAAGCTTTATTTCAACGCAAGCCTGGAAAGCTGTTTAGGTGCTTTCTGGGATGGGGGGGCATGAGGGGAATCTAGATCAAACCACTCTCCCCCGTTTCCTCTTGTCCTCTCTTTCCACTCCACACCAAACAATGCTGAAAAATATCATGAGAACCACCAACAAACCCATATTATCTAGATACGGTTAGTTACTTGGTGGAAAAACTAACTTTGAAAGAATCAATGGGGGGAGATGAGCCAGACACTTGACTAAGCACCAAGGATACCCAGTCAGTGCCTGCACAAAGCAGAGGCCCTTCCAGCCTTCCCTGCCAGCACATCCGACCCCGAGGGTCTCAGATGCAGTTTCTGAGTCCAGCAACAAGAAGCTGGCAGGAACAGAGTTCCTCCAGTCTGCCCAGGTCCCTGCTTCACCTGTATTTACTAAGCACTTGGTGCTCCATGACAGGGAGAATTCACAGAGCACCCAGTCAAAAGAAACTAAGCCAAATCATTTTAGCAGACACATTGTCAGTTTAGGCAAGGGGATTTAGAGCTGAATAATTCTCCGAGCAGACATGGCATTGAGGAAGGTGTCAAGAAAATCCATCATCTTCCCTGAGGACAGAGGAACTGAGTAAAAGATATTTTAACTCACCAGCTATGCTGCACACTAATGTTTTTGTTTCCTTCTAATGGACACTGGAAGGAAAGACAGGCTTTTATCCTTTGGGTTATCTTATCAATTCCTCTACTGAGGCAAAACTGTTTATTTACAAGGAGCCCACTAAATAACATTTGTGCTCCAAGAACTCAAGGGTGCCCTAACGATACTAACCCTGATGGACAAGCCAGTACCCATGCCGAGTACTATCATCCTTGCATCACAAGTAGAGGAGAGATTAAGGACTTCATTCTAATCTTTCGCATCGGTATAACGTAATTTGATTTCATCAGGACTGATTGTGATTTGCTGGTGTAATGAAGGGAAACAGATGACTAAGTAACTTGCCCACTGAGGGAAGTCAGCAGCAAAGCAGCAAATATAACCTACTCCTAACTCCAGTGCAACAGCTAAACCCACATTCCCACAGATGCTCTCTGTACGTGCACGTTCACCCCTCTCCAAGTTACACGTGGTATTAATTTGATCTGCTCAGATTTGCTCACACTGACAACGGAGCATCGCCTCTCAGCCCCGCAGTCGGTCCCTCAGTACTAGGTGAGGTCCAGCGCTCGAGCCTGCTCCACCACACGCCATCAGATCTGGCTGTGAAACCAAGAACATCACTTGCCAGACCTATGCTCTGTTACTGCCATGAGCCCTTCCCTTTAATGAGCATTAGAACTAATTTAAAATGCAGATGCCTCCAAGTTCAAGAGTGACCTTTCCCCTCCCCCTTTTTCCTAGAGGGAGATCCTGGTGACTTTACACTTCCCACCCTCTCCCCCTGAGCTCAGCTGGCTACAGAAGTTAAAATGGAAACTGTTTACAGGACAGAAAAGCAGAGCAGAAGCCTGTGGCATTGCACAGCACCTGCATTTTAAGCTGTAGGTGCTTTTTTTTTGTGTGCAGTTCTTGGGTTTTTTTTGTTTCTAAGCAGACCCAGAGACCAAGGAATAGGTTACCGCTCTAACTACTGGGGTAGATGCTAGTCACATCCTTCTTTTCCATGCTCCAGCTACCCGAGATCCCTTGGGAGGTTTCTAGCCTCTGGATCAGTCATTGACTTCTAAAAATACAGAGACACAGAGATAAGCAAGCAGGCATTTAAAGGAACAAGCCTGATATCTTTACAGAATCAGGAGATCGATGTATTGCTTTCAATTCTCGTTCATCCCAACCATGACTGTGTGTGATGATCCACAACTCCAAGTACCTGGAAAGGTTAAAAACCAACCAGAGAAACCAAGCTGCATTCATTCCTACTAGCTGTTACAATGCCTGTACAGTACAGTGGTGATTACTGACTACAGCATATAAGCAGTCTCAGATAATGATAATCAATTAATTGGGCATCACAAGAAACAATGAAATGAGATTTGCTTTCTTGTAAGCTGCCTGGAAGGTAGAATTGCTCTGAACATGCTTCCAAGGCTCAGGGCTGCACGTCTCTTCTGTCCTTTCTCAGCAGTCTTTTAGCAAAACCACAAGTGCCCAGAGCACAAGCAGCTGGAGCCCTTTCTACCTCGTATGAAATACTACGGCCTCTGAAGAGATCACCTTGTTTGCCATCATGAAAGTCCAAATGAATAGAATAGAACATAAAAAGAATTAAAAGGAGATTAAAATTCTTTTTAAATGCCCACTTGACACTATCAGAGCAGGAGATGGAAAGGCTGGTTTGGAAGGAGTGAAAACCTCTGCCTGAGCAGAGAGCCCGTGGTGGCGGGCGATGCGATCCCCCTCCATCGCAGGCGAGCTTTCCCAGGCAGGGCTGCAGCAGGGAGCAGCCCGCCAGCGGGAGGGAGAGCCGGCAGGCTGGCAGAGCGGGCGCTGCCTTCTGGACACCTTTGCCTTGTCATTAGCAGATCTGCCTCACCACAAGCCTTCCCCCGGCCCCACCGCGCCTGCAGGAAAACCCACAGCTTCTCTCCAAAGCCACTCTGAAGAACCCAAGACAGTGGACTTGAACTACCCCAGTTCCTTCAGAATAAACCCAATGCGAGTCCATTGGCTTTGGCAAAGCTACCACAGATTTACACCAAGACGAAAAGAATCACACTCCCTAAGACTGATGCATACAAACTAGTCTAGTTTTGGCAATTTTGATCAAGCTCATCCGGATTTGCCCAGCCGTCAGCATGAACAGAAAGACACAGCAGGGCAAATGGTGGAATCAGTGCAGCTCTTTTGAGGCTGGTGTAGCTCATTAAGCCAAATCCTCAATCAGGAATGATCCATCAGAATCATGACACTTTGCACTTTCTCTTCTCCCCTTTCTCCCTAAATTATTTAAAGGGCATAAAAAGCTACTGCAAAGCAACAAAAGTAAGGGGTGGGGGAGAAAGGGAGTGCAAGTTTAATGCAAACCCCGGAGTAGAGGAGAAATACCTCCCTGTGTAATGTTTTGATGATCTAAAAACCACAAGCACCTCAATTTTAACTGCTCTGGACAAAATATTACAGCTTATCAATACAAGCTTTCAGCACGACTGCTACAGTATCAACCGTGTAATATACAGCAAGGCTGATGAAAGCCAAGCGCGCTCTAAAAATATGAGAGACAATACAAACTTCTTCACTTGCACCGTAATTCAAATTACAGCGATCTTTTGCTAAAGTGCACTCTTGAACGCTGGAATGATAGAGCTATAATCGTAATGGAGTCATTTAATTTTGATTTGGATGAAATGGAGAGCACGAAGCAGACAAGGCGTAAAACTCCACTGCTCAAATAAAGGTTAAGAAGCTAGTCATTAAGTGAATTGATCTGGAGTGCTTAGGTAATCTTGTCATTTAAGTCAGAATTCCACTTTTTATCTAATTTACACTAAAATATCTACAAACCCCATTACGCTGGTCACAGGCCACCAGACAGTTTTCAGCTAGGACAGCGTGCAGCTCACTACTTTTGTCTTCTTTGTCCAGTGTCATGGCAGTTTTCATTTGGTGCCATTATTCCGCTTTAGGTATATCATGGCTCTGAGTGATGCCTGAAAATACAAGGCAGAAGACAGAAATTGCTCCTACCCCACAGGCGGTGCCTCTCTCCTCCTAGAGAGGAGTGCTGGAAACGGCTGGGGTACTCCTACATGGCCAGACGTGCACGGAAAGAAGGCAACCGAGCTATCATGACTTGTAAAATGAATGCAGTAACTACTGTGCGAATGCTCTTACAAGACTGCACAAACAAGTTAAGACTCCGTATTTATTCACTGCTCCATCTGAACAACTGCCTCACTGCCCATATTCACAGCTGGGCACCTCCGAGCACCCTGATAGACAGAAAGTTGATTTCTGCTTCAGTAAGTTTGTTGTGCTCACCCCGGAGAGAGCGATGTGCCTGGGAGCAGGCCAGGCCAGCAGTGGAAGAGCCTTCCTATCTCTGCAAACGTCTTATGCCCTGAAGAACAAGCTTTGACAACTTCTTTCACAACAACACATCCCGCATATTATGAATAACAATGCTGTCCTAGACAGGCAGTTTCTTGCTGCAGGACAGTCAAGATGAAGTGCAGCATGGGAACGTGCTCCTTCTCAGACAGATGGAGAGCCAAACCGTCACTGCACACACGGAAACAGGAGCTGTGCTTTAATCAGACAGCTTCTTATGGAGAGAGTTCACCACATCTACTTGTCTAAAGCAGGCAGCGTCTGGGAGATTGAGCTACGCAGCCGTGGTTTTGTATTAAGAAAGCCTCTCTCTGCTCACCTTTTCCCCCTCTCTGTATTTGATCCTGAGTACAGTGCACACATAATTCCAGGACCAAACCTAGCTCTGGTACACGTCTGTTTATCCAACGTTTCTCTCTCCATTGATCACTACGGAGCAGACCAGCAGACATCAGTGAGGATGTCAGGACACAGCGAGGTTTGCTCTGCTCGAGCAGACCAGACCCCAGCCAGAGGCCTTTGCAGAGCTGTTAACACTTACGTCAAGACTGAGCCCAAGATCCTGGGTTTCAAGGGGAAGCAGAGAACATGGGGTCAAGCCACCCTCTACATCACCACCTCTTGTCACTGCAGCTCTGACACCCTGCACGATGTCCAAAACATGGGCTGAGGTGTTTGTATCTTAACACCAGAAAAATTCTCTAAAGACTGCCCTTTAGCATCACTGAACGTGATCTGCTCTTCATTTTCCCCCCCTCCCAAACGCAGCATGCAAGGACAAATTAGCACTTGCTTAATTTTAAAAAAATCTCCAAAGGAGCTATTACAGCTGTACTGTAAATCGCTCTGCGACTCTTCCCAAGGAAAGTGTTTCTACCACCACTACGTGGGTCACAAACCCCCTCCCAGATGTAATACGAGTGCAGGAGCTCTAGAAGATGCCTGCACAGCCGGGTGCGTGATGAAACTGTTGTTTAAAGAAGTTCAGCTCACAAGCAGACAATTTCTAAGCTTCTCTTTCATATCAAGATCACATTAGCAAAATATAGCTCTTGTCACAGAACAACTCCTTGGCAAACTGCATTCTACAGGAATTATTTCTGTGCGAGAAGCACTTAGTTTCACTCAATAGTGTCTAAAAGACACCATGTACATTATATTAGAGAACAAACAAAGTGATGTGAATTACCCAGCAGAGTGGGTTGAATTAGAGATGAAGTCATTTAAAAGACCAGAGAATTCCTGGCACCTGGTTTCTACCCATCCCAACGCTGTAGCCAAAAATATGGTTTTTTGCAATCTTCAGGGCACAAAATTGCAGACTAACTTCCGAAAGCTTACGCCGTTGTTGTCCTATCATTAGGAACAAAAAAAAGAATCCCTACAAATTTTTTCCTCTGGTCTCAAGATCACCCAGGACTCGTTTCCAGCCTGGAAGACATGCCCTTGCCTGATCCCTACAAATTTTTCCTCTGGTCTCAAGATTACCCAGGACTCATTTCCAGCCTGGAAGACATGCCCTTGCCTGGGGCACAGATTTAAAGATCAGGCAGGGAGCATGCAGGTTGGCTGTGAAGACGCCGTTCAAAGCCATGCAAGATTAATGCAAAGTCGAAGGAACGCGCCACATGAAGCAGGCTGCCAACAGAAGTGCTTTAGCTTATTATGGAAGAATTAAAGCACAAACAGCTGCAAAACAGTCTTGTCACCCCAGATCCCCGCTCTCCACGCGCTGCCTACAAATTTCGGCCCTAGAAGTCGATTCTCCAGCTCAATAGGTTTGTGCCTGGCACTGCTGTGCCAGAGGAACCCTCTGAGCTGAGCCCACCAGCCACAACATCACGTCTGCGAATGATTTGGGTCACTCACACATGGACTTTGCCTCAAAACACTGAGCTTCAGGTGAAAATCCCACAGTTTATGGAGCTCCCCCACCTCGCCTTACATGAAAGCTTTTATCGATAGCACTCCTGCAGTTATGCACAACAACAGGTCTCCGGGGCATATGGAAACGTGCTGTGGAAAGGTGCTGTGCTGCGGGAAGAGCCGCAGACACTTCAGTTGTGTAACTGTTCTCCTTCTCCCCCGACACAGTCAGAGGGGATCTGGGATCTGCTCCTGCTTTGGGCACTATGCAGCCCTGGGGGGGGGGGAGGGGAAGGGGGTGTTCTGCTCCGTGCCTCAGTTCCTCCACCTTTAGCAGGAGAAAACACGGTATAGCGGCTGAAGTACGTGCCTTAAAACCCGGCTCAAGCAGATTTCCAACTTCCACAAGCCTCACAGACTGCAAGGACGGCACAAGCAGCATCGCTACGTTTCAGAGATGTTGCGATAAAAAAAACTATCGCTTGGCCCTGAGGGGACAAACCTGCCGGGTCAAGAGCTGCAGACGATGCCAGGCTGACCCCCGGCAGCCAGTCACCGCCCGTGCTATGAGCGGTCCCCGTTATTTTCCCCGTAAACTTTCCGGCTCGGCTTCACGCACTGCCGGTGCCCGTACGCCGGCGGGACGAGCCCGATCTCTCCAGCACGATGCAAACCCGGAGCCGCTCCGCTCCGCGAAGGGGCTGCAGGTTTCCACCGCCGCGCCCCGCGCCCAGGCTGGGGTGGGGGGCACCCAGGGGCTCCCGTCCCACCGGCTGAAGCGGGACGAAGCAGCGACCAAAGCCGGAGGGGGTGAAGCAGGACGGGGCGCACAGCGACAACACCCGGGGAAGGGAGGGAGGGAGCCGGGGGGGGGAACACGCACAGCCGCCGGTTCCCGAGGGGCAAAGCGGGACACGCACAGCGGCCGAACCGCGGGGCGGGGAAGGAGCGGAGCCCGGGACGGGGCGGGACGCACAGCA
>NW_008795575.1:828304-836524 GCF_000699145.1 Aptenodytes forsteri
GGCCTGGCCGCCCGCCCGCAGAGCGGCGGTGAGGCGGGTGAGATGGGCTTTTCCCGGCCCGTCCATCCCGCAGGAGGGCTTCCGCACCCACCCGGCACCTCAGCACGGCGTGCTGGAAGGGGACGTGCAGGAAAGCCACGCTGGCGAGCGGGAGGATCGAATCGTTCCGGTTGGGAAAGGCCTTTAAGATCATCAAGTCCAACCGTTGACCTAGCACTGCCGGTCAGCTTACACCCCAGGAGAACAGCCTACCCGGGGCACGCGGCGCCCGTTACTTGACCCGTAGGGCTGTTTTTCCGTTGCCCAGTGTGCCAAACAGTGGATTGCCATTAAGTTATAGTACTGGTAATTACAACTGGTAGGTTATAACACTGGTAATTCATCCATTCAGCCATGATTCAGCAGAGGACTTCAGCGCTGGCTTCATTTTAATCACAAGTCAATGGGATTTAGGCACGTGCATTATTGACAGGGTGTTGAAGCAATTTATGATGTCGGGCTTGGAGTCAAACCCAAACTCACCACGATTAACCCCCCTTCATTTAGCAAATACTGGCTGAGTCAGCCGCCCCAGAGGAGCCCTTCCTACGAGGGATCCTGGTGATCTAGATCCAGCGATCAAGAAGCAGGCAGGGCCGCAGGCAACCGGAATTGCAAACCACAGCATGGATCGGCGGGATTCGGGGGAGCACGTTCTTGCCTGGGACTTTGCCACACACCTAGCCACCCTCTTTTCCGCTTCCACACCCCTAACTTCTGACCTCAGATCCAGAAGTGAAACGTCAAGATTAGAAGTCAGTGCAGAAATCCAGGGACTGCTTTTCCAGTTGCTGGATGAATTATTTCTTACTACATGAGGTTTTAGTTTCTGTTACATCTCTGGAGCACTGAGCAAAGACCATTTTCCATCTCAGTCATTTGAAATCTTTCTCTGCTGAAGTGCCTTCTATCCGCAGCAGCAGAGGAGGATTACACCTAATTTATCAGATGTATCTTGATAGCAGTAGAATTCATTTTGTTCATGGATATGACGGAAGAGCTTTAACAGCTGCATTACAAGTAGTTTTATGTATTAAAGCGTTGTTGGAGCTTTCAATGCCTTGTTTAAAACAAAACTAAGCAAAGCAGATTGCTAATTGAAATTTGGGTTCTAACTGTGGGTGATAAATAAGCAGATGGAACAGTCAACGTTACTGGAAAAAAGGGACAATAAAGGACAGAAAAGTGAGTAAAAACAAAAATACGCCTACATCAGCCAAACAAAATAAGAGAAGGGCAAACAAGGTATTGCGTGTCTTTGAATTGCACTCAAACACAATTTTAGTGCTTAGTACCCTGCTGAAAGACTCCTCTATTTAAAGTACTGCTTTTCCCACAAGCACAGTACCTGAGCATCTCCAACCTTTTTTTATCCTACAAGAAGACACCCAGTATGTTAACAGAAGCAGCTGCAGATAGAGCTGCCCCTGCGCTGCGCTAGCTCCGGACTGGAGCAGCACATCCAGTTCTTCCCACTTCGGCAGAGCACGGCAATGCCCAAACCACAGCCACCGCGGGTATTCAGTGACCAAAGCTGCCCAGCGGTGGCATTTGGTCCCTGATATTTTGACCACTACTCCGGAAACTATCACAAAGCCAGTTTCCCAAGCCTAAGACAAGTTCAATCCAATGCTACCCGGCAGAAACTCGCACAACATCCACGCGAGTAGCTGCATTTGGAAACAGTTCTGTTTTCTTGCTGCTGCTACTACAGCCCTGCCAGCGGAGGCTGTTCATCCTTGGCATGCCCCATCCAGCTGCTACTTGCCACAGGACAAGTCCAAGGCACTCCTTTGGAGTAGGGCTGGATGTGATGCCTGTTCTAGTTTCCGCTCGCAGATCGCATACAAAGTTTTAATCCCCAGATGTTTTACAGATTTAGATTGTTCACACATTGTGCAAGTTGGATCTTCATCATATACTGTCCAGCCAGGGACCCCCACTGGTTTTCCTTTGGAGAAGAAAGGGATTGAGGTCTTCTCATAGAACCTCAGCTTTGAAGTGAAGCTGATTAATTTCTCGGGGCTTTATCCTTTCCGCTGCTTTAAGCCACGCAGTTGAGAGCGAGCAGCACGTGGCCTTGGGCCAGAGGGGAAAGAGGGGGTTCATCCAGCTCTTGGGCACAGGAGCGTTCCCACACCTGAGTAAAACCTCTCAAAGCTTTCTCAGCACAAACAGCACTGCTGAACGAATGCCTCACGGCAGCTTGCAATACCTGTGTAGGGCTGCATGGCTCAATGGGCCAGATCCTCACTACTGTAAATCAAAATAGTCCTTTCAGAAAGGGAGCTCTGCCAGCTGGGGAGTTGGCAGCAAGGGCTCAGGGTGGAAAGTCAATGCCAGGTACAAACGGCATTACTCCGCAAACATCCAGCTAAGCGGTCCTTTGGAGCCGAGATTAGTGAACACTGAGAGTCCACATTCATTCCTGGGGCAACTCCTGGCTGAACTGGACCTTTGTTAGCCGGAGGGGCTACACAGACCCCGGCAATGACACTCCAGCACCTCACACACAACGGAGAGCTGTTGGAGCAGTTGGCAGCTGAGCACACTGCGTAGGCTCAACTCTCAAACAGCATTCCAGATCCAACACCTAGCTTGTGCAGCAGAGTGTCTTAAGGCTAGCAAGAGCCAAAAAGGTGTTATTCATTTTCTTTTTTAAATCATCCTTGCAGCACAAAATAATCCGATGCATTTGCTAAGTGCCAGATGAATAAATTGCCTAACCTTTCTGCTTTAATCCATTGTAATCAGTTTCCAGAGCACTCTTTGAAAAGTGAGCTCCATGTTTCCAGAGCAGCTGTGCTCCTAATTAAAAGGCACTGTAGCAAGAACACAATGAAACTTAATTCTGGTTGGAAATGCCTTGCTGCAGAGTTGGAGGACTGAGCTGAACTGCGAGGAGGGCCAGGGAGGAAGCAGCAGCTGCCTGTGCTGCTAGGCTCCTTAAGAGAGTATTAGGAGATGGCTGGCCCTCGGGGCTGCCTCTTGGCTAAATCCCTGTTTAGCAGATTGACTCCCAATCCTCTGTCCCTGGCCGGCTGGACTGGTTTGTGCAGCTTGAAGATGTGCTTTCCTCAGCATGGGCAAGAATCAGCTGAGGGCTGCAGTTAAGCGGTCTACAGAAATAGCCAATGCAGGGGAAAAAGCATCATGAGGGTTCTCTAACAGAAGGCCTGGGTACCGTGGGTTCCAGCACCACCTCACCATTTGTCTTGCGGTAAAGCTGAATCCAGCACAATTCAGACACAAGTTCCCCACTGTGCTGGGAGCTGCACGAACAGCGGAGACGCATGCTCCACCTCTTCAGCTCCAGGTATAACAGGCAGAAGTCGGATTTGAAGAAAAGCCCTGGGAGCAGTGAGAAATCATCATTTCAAGGAGGATTTTCTAAGCTCTGAGTTACAAGCATAAATGTAATCCACTTGCAACAGGAATGTTTCCAATTTACGGGCGCTGCCATGCTTAATCAGACCAAGTTCAATTTGACACATCCCAGCCAACGGCCAGGGGTAGATGGGTAGAGCACAGTTCAAGCAGGCAGAGGAGGTAGGGAACTCGGACACTTCTTAAATCCTTCTGTATCTGCATATCCACAAATCTTTATGCTCATATGGCTCAGTGCCACACTGAGACTGTTACTGAGCAAAGCCAGCCTGAAAGAGGTTCAATTGGGTGGGAATTTGTTGTTTTCCATTGTGCAAGGGAAGATCAAAGACAAGAATTTTAGCTCCAAACCAGAGACATACTGTTTCCACAGGGTGGACACCACAGATTACAGTTTATCAGTCATTTAGATACTGCCTGGATTAAAAAGTTAATCAAATCAAACAGAGAGCAATAGTTTCACCTGTATTACCAGAAATATTTTGTTTTAATGCCATTGGAATGCTTTTACACTTACTAAAACCCAAAGTCAAAGCAATTCAAATTAAAACAAAACCACGTTTTGGGAAAGCATTTGCTTTAGATAAAGCTACGTTTTCCAGTGAAAATCCCTTCCAACTAAAAGAAGTTTCACCCAGATTTGCCTGCAGGGTTCTCTCCGCTGTGCCAGCACCACTGAGTGTAACCCTGCATCACAGTGCCAGGCGGTTTAAAAGCTGCAATCCTCCTCCCCTCTCCGGCAATCTCTTGCGCTTACACTCTCTCTAGTCCGTTCTGAAATGCCTGAAAGAAAAAGCCACTTGCATCACTAGCTTTTTTTTTTTTTAAATGCCCGGCACAAATCAGCTGTAAGGCACGATGTGGGCCTGGATGTTACGGACAGGCAAAGCAGGGACTTGCTGAGGATCAGTCTTTGTCATTGCCTGGTCTCTGATTTGGGCGCCTTGGCTGTTAAACTTCCTGGTGTGTAAAGGAGACGGGGCCTGTTCATGAGGGTTGACTCTCCTTAGGTGCGAGAGGTAAAGTCTCTGGAGAAGTGGTGTAGGCAACACATGCAGAAGGAGCCAGCCTTAGGGGTGCAAGTAACTCGCTCCACAGGACTGGGCTTATTTATATTAACTGTGGAAATTGTCAAGCAAGTTCAATATTCTCCTATAGATGAGCTGGGTGGCAGAGGAGGACTAGCTAGATTTGCATGTGAAGTTGCGGGATGCTTTGACAGCGGGGAGAGCACAGACTCCTTATCCTCGGTGTTGCCTTTATGCACGATCTGGGGTCTACCTTGCACACGGGGGGTGCCATGGTACAAATTTATGCCTCCAACCCTGAATTCTCCTCTTGCTGGGTGCATCACTTCCCCAGCCCAGTGGCCTATTTAGTCTCCACCCTTCAGGCAAGGACTGCCTCGTACTGGGTGTCTGCACACCAGAGCCTCGACTTCTCTAGGAGCTACAGTTGAGGCACCCAAGCCAGTGCAGCGCATCACACATGAGCTGTGATGCTTACTTACAGCAGTCGCTGTGGCTGGAGAGTACCGAATGGACTTGAGGGAAGTACAGTCCCTTTCTGAAGAGCTCTCTTAATATACCCGACAATTTCAGAACAAGCCTGAGCATTGCAGAGCTCATTTGCAAAAGTTCAGCCTCCCAGCAGGTGGGAAATTCAGGGGCTTCACTCACACTGAGAATTGACAAATTCACACAGAGCTAATCTAATTTGAAGATATTTATCTAATCTGAAGACATTTACCTAATTCAAATAAATTATCTAAGTCTACTACTTGTGGAAGCCTGTCAGTCTAGCAGGATTTATGGGCCGACCTCTCAACTACGTTTTCTGCAGCGGTGGAAATCCAGCTGACTGACTGCAGTGGTACACGCTATCCCCGCAGGTTTGCATCAGGAGCACAATTCGGCCCAGCAAGCAGGGTAACTTCAAGGTCTGATTGCACAGATGTGGGGGAACAAACACATCTGGGGAAAAAGGGAGGTTACTCCTTACAGCTGCTCACTGCGGCTCTCTGCTTTTCTATGCATCTATCACAATAGAGACTGTCCCATGTCCTAGGGGCAAGTGCAACACAAAAAAGTCACCGGGGAGCAGCTCACTCTTGCTGTGACAATCCTGAAATACCGCCAGAGCACCCGGCAGTTCTCTCTTCCTCAGGCATATTCACCACACGAGAGGTTTTGCACTGCTGAGAGTTTTGCTCCCTATTCAACCATTGCCGCAGAGTTACCAGGTTGAGATGCTTATGCCGTGGGAACCTGGAGGTGAGTGAACCTTCCCATGAGCATCCCTCCCCTGGTGGGGATGATTTACACCACGTTTTCTCTACTTACTCAGAGAAGTAACAAGGCTGCAGGGTCACACTCCTCATCAAAAGCATCAGCACTCATCTTCTCCAGCCTACAGACCCATCTCTGCCAGGCTGGAGAGGGATGCTCTGTGCTCTGTTATTACAACACTGCAAGAAGACAATCAAAAGAACAGAAAAGGTTAATGAGGTACTAATCACTATTGATTTGTAGTATATAATGCAATAAATACCCGCTGCCATCGATTAAATGTAGCAGGGCAAAGACATCTAATCAATCACATCAGCCATGTGATTATTTTTCAAAATTAATTTCATACCATCAGGGCAATGCCAAGAGGTGCCAGAGGACCGATCTCTAGCCAGAGGAGCACGGCTGGCTGAGCACCTACAGCCTCAATTCCCTCCCAGCACAGATCAGTGGCCACACTGCTGCCGGGCCAAACCTTGCTGATGGGGCTTAATGAGATTTCACTGAAAAGGCCACACTGGGGAATTAGGAGCATGGAGGGACAGGAGGAAAAGCCAGGACAAGCTTGAATCCTGGATCCTTTCTCTGCAGGGTTTTACTTGTTTGCCTCCAGCCCAAAACTCATTTTCTTGTAGAAAATAAGCACCTGGTGGAACATAAGCATATTGGTTTTAGCAAAAAAGCTGTTCTGAATGCTGAAAGTTCTCCTAAAGTGAGAAATGTTCAACAGAAAACAAAAAAAAAAAATCTCAGAGTTGTCATAACATTTCTGAAACTCCCCAGAAGAGAGGGAAAAGTGCTCAGATTTCTCTTAGGGAGACGAAGATGAAAGAAAACCCCTACAACCAGGTGTAGGTCCAGCCTCAAGACATGATGGACTGCAGCACGGTGCTATGCTGAAGCCTGCATAACTCCAGAGCATTGGAGGGCGTTTCTGCCTGCACTGGACAGGCAAGTGGCTTGGCTGCCAGTAGAGGATGAGACTAATTAAGGCTGCGATCCCCTGCCTCACACACGCTAATGCCTGTGGATAGATCTCTAATGCTCTCAATTCATGCTCATTAGCACAGGCAGTAGAGACAAGACAAGCATGTTATGTCACTGTTTAAATCCTGTCACATTTCCCCAGTGACTCTGATTACATTTTAAAATATTTATTCTCTTCCCCTGAGGCAGGACGGGCTTGCCCTGGAAGCTCTGAACCCAGCAGATTTGCTCCAAGCAAAGCTCCCACACACGGCAGCGGTGAACTGATCCCCAGCCCTCCCCCTCCCCACGCCCTAAGGAAAGCGGAATTCCCCTGGTACAAGCTTTGAAGGCATCAGCTCATCCTTCCCTAATTTTCAACATGACTTTACATCTCAGACTAGAGTTAAACTGTGCATCTCGGTGCATGAACAATCATACTCCAGTTAAATAAGCATGAAACACTTTTGCAGGCACAAGAAGCCAATTTTTCTTCGAAGTCAACTAGCAGGAGTGAAAAGAATAAATATTTATGGACACATCCTTCACTAATCAGTCCGAGCTCTATTTATAGCAACGCTCCTTGTTCCCAGAGGGTGGTTTCAGCCTTCTGCCCTCCTGAGTCTTTCCTGCCCTCATTGCCCAGTGACCTGTTGGTGACGGGGTGGTTGGAGGGGTTGTAACTCCCCAGCTGGTACCCGCTGGCTACTCAGCAGCAGTGTCCCCCAAGAGAGCAACAGGGGTGGGGAGGGATGTGAAACAAGTCTTCATGCTTTGAAAACCTGGGGCAGAGCACTCCATTACAGCACTAGTCACAAGCACACCCGCTCCTATCCAAGGGGAGGGAATGTCTCCCACTGAGTTCAATGCCGGCTGGATCAGGCCCATTCACTCTTCCTAGGAGCAAGCTATTTCCATGATTGTTCTGCAGAAGCTACAGAGGGAGCAGACGTGGCCAGGAGCATGGGGGACAGCCCAGAGCACCCTCACTAGCCCCCAGCCACAGATTCAGCCCCACAGCACATCCATCCCATCCCACTCCTGCTTTGTTTCCCCAGCTGGGCTGTAGAATAGATGGTGGCGTAGGTCTGAGACCTCTGCACTTCTGCTATCCTCCCTTTAGCACTGCAGACAGCACCAGCAGGCACTTGGTGAGGTTTTTACTGCAGGATCTCCCAGGGGAAGGGCTGAATTGCTTTTGTTACAGCAGCTGTGGATTTTAGATCTTGCATATCAAAGCAGGGAAAGGAAGAAATAACAGAAACCTGGATGGAGTCACATTTGCATTAAGAGAATGGGTTTACACTAGGTGGCACCTGATGTCATCATTTTAGATGCAAAGAGTAAAACCACCAGGATTATTATACCGAATGATGTTATTCTTTTACTAGGAGCTGGCTTTGTGGCCCTCCCTGAGCTCCCAGCAGCAGTAATGCACAAAGTGCAGCAAGCCCACCAGCCAGCGCGCTGCTGTGCATGTTAAATACCCTTTGCATAACCCCAGTCTGAATCTCGTTGGAGGTGCCGGAGTACCCAGGGT
>NW_008795575.1:837493-854771 GCF_000699145.1 Aptenodytes forsteri
GTGGTGGTTGGAGGGGTTGTAACTCCCCAGCTGGTACCCGCTGGCTACTCAGCAGCAGTGTCCCCCAAGAGAGCAACAGGGGTGGGGAGGGATGTGAAACAAGTCTTCATGCTTTCATGCTTTGAAACCCTGGGGCAGAGCACTACATTACAGCACTAGTCACAAGCACACCCGCTCCTATCCAAGGGGAGGGAATGTCTCCCACTGAGTTCAATGCCGGCTGGATCAGGCCCATTCACTCTTCCTAGGAGCAAGCTATTTCCATGATCGTTCTGCAGAAGCTACAGAGGGAGCAGACGTGGCCAGGAGCATGGGGGACAGCCCAGAGCGCCCTCACTAGCCCCCAGCCACAGATTCAGCCCCACAGCACATCCATCCCATCCCACTCCTGCTTTGTTTCCCCAGCTGGGCTGTAGAATAGATGGTGGTGTAGGTCTGAGACCTCTGCACTTCTGCTATCCTCCCTTTAGCACTGCAGACAGCACCAGCAGGCACTTGGTGAGGTTTTTACTGCAGGATCTCCCAGGGGAAGGGCTGAATTGCTTTTGTTACAGCAGCTGTGGATTTTAGATCTTGCATATCAAAGCAGGGAAAGGAAGAAATAACAGAAACCTGGATGGAGTCACATTTGCATTAAGAGAATGGGTTTACACTAGGTGGCACCTGATGTCATCATTTTAGATGCAAAGAGTAAAACCACCAGGATTATTATACCGAATGATGTTATTCTTTTACTAGGAGCTGGCTTTGTGGCCCTCCCTGAGCTCCCAGCAGCAGTAATGCACAAAGTGCAGCAAGCCCAGCAGCCAGCGCGCTGCTGTGCATGTTAAATACCCTTTGCATAACCCCAGTCTGAATCTCGTTGGAGGTGCCGGAGTACCCAGGTTTGCTCGGCCCAAGCCGCTTTCCAACAGCCACTTTCAAAGGCTAAAGCCTGCCCAGTCTTTTTTCAGCAACTTGCCAGCCAGGCTTTGTCTAAACTGAAGAACAACCTCGCTCTGTGGAAGCAAAGGGAGTTAGAAGGGCTCTGTCCCTCGCCGATTTAACTTGGTATTAACAGGCAGCAAAGCTGCTACAGGGCCATAACGTGGTTAATCCAGCAGACACAAACCACCCACCCTGAACGCAGCACTACCGCAACAGCCACTCAGGCATGCGAGGACACTCCAGCTCCACGGCAGAACCTGAGATGTGGCACAGATATGCCAAACCCACTCCACTGAGATGTGGCACAGATATGCCAAACCCAACTGCAAGCTCAAGCCCCTTATCCCATCCGCTTCCTGCGAGGACATGGACAGCGCTGTGGTAACAGCTGAAGACACAAAAGAGTGGCTGTGGTCTTTGCAGCACTGATGCATGAGCAGCCCAAGGACCTGCCCACAGAGGCACGTGTGGATGGAGGGCTTGCAGGAATCACTGCTCCACACCGCACATGGAACGATTCAGTGACTTGCTCTGAGAGAAGAGGGAAATGCTGCCATCTGGGAAGGGGAGAAAAGGAGGCTCAGCCTCAGGCTTGCTCCTCATACAGCATCCTCTCTCCCTCTGCCATCAAGAGCCAAACACACTGAGGGTGGAAGCTGGCCTCAGTCCATGAGCACAGTTAGTGACCATTTCCTGAATTACCAGCCTGAACCTGAGCTAGAGCTGCCCACCCCATCCAGTTTCTGCCCCTAAACGCTATTAATGAGATTCCCATCTAAATAAAAGCTGGTAAGAGCTAAATAAAAGCTAAGTGGGTGAGTGAGGAAATGATCCCTCCACAGATCGGTGGCAGAGCCAGCAACAGGTCTCAGCCCAACATCCCGGTCTCTCACTTGGACTGTTCTGCCTCTTGGAGTCTACCCTGGGCTGGGGAAGAGATTTCTGCTCCTGGTAGCTACGCAGCACCTTTGCAACGAGTGTCTGAGTAAGGTCACTATCATGCTGCTTTGAAGACATTCATAGGGAAATTATGCTGTCTCTCCCAAGCACAGATAGTCATTGCTTCAGCAGGAGGCAGCAACTAGATTACATGAGATAATTTAGTAGCTGACATTAAAAACATCTCATTTAGCCTGGAATAAAAATATCTTCATTCAGCCTAAGCTATATTAAGATAACTGAATTCATAGTAAGTTTTGAACAGCTGCTCACCTGGGCAGTTGAATGAAGATTGCCTCCTCCAAGCCAACATCTCCCTGTCATCATGTCCTTGCTGGAAATCAGGAATGACAGCAGGGACTACCGGAGTAAATGGAATCTCACGTGGCCTAAATCTTCCGCTTTGGTACAACAGATTTAATTTTCCAGCTTTCCTATATGAATTGCTTTTTACCTTCTTCCCGGTGTGGGCCCACTGCCTCCAGCTAATAGAAAGCAGAGATGAATTTTGCTGCATCTCAAGCAGCTGTTGCTCTATTTTGACTTAATGCTGTGCTGTAAGCAGAGCTACGACTAAAGCGATTGTGTTAATAGTATCCTGAATGAGACAAGCAACAGGGAGAAGAGATGTAATGGGATGCAGTGAGGAGGGATATTTTAAGCACTAGTTTATCTGACAAATTCTGCAGCTATACATCCTGTGCTCTGCTTTCCACCATAGCCCATCAGCAGACAGATGAAAACAATTTTTACATGGCATAAGCAGAAGAGAGGCAATCAAATCCTTGCTCCCAGTGCAAGACTCAACTGCAGAGGTGCCAGTTCTGTAACCTTTGGAGTCCTTCATAATAAAGGAATTACAAAAAAAGGAAGATATAATCCTTGTCCAACCCCGTTTTTGGGGCAGCAGCTGCTCTGAGGTGTTAGGGATTCATTCAGGCACCAGCCCAGGAGAATCTCCTCCCAAGCAAAGCAGCTGAAGGGGTCCTGACCTTCAGCAGCAGAACCCAGAGCTCTCTGTGTACAATGGTCCTATGACCCCAGCCTCCCCCCCCCCCCCCCCCCCACCCCACCTCAGTGCTTTTTTTTTCCTAATATCTGGAGCCAAAGAATCAGAATTTGCAAATTCCACACACCCCCCCCACCATGGAGGCTGCTAGCAGTTGAAGATGCTCTCGCTCTCTGTAACTGCCCAGCTAGAGAGGGCTGCCCTGGAGGTGCACACGTGCTGCCCCGGCTCTCTGCTCCCACCACACCACCAGCAGAGCACTCCTTTCGGAGAAGAAACCAAAGTGCCTGATCTTAAAAAAACCCCTGCTCTGGATCCCCGCTCTGTGCTGAAGTCCACACAGAGGCAGGCATTGGCACACAAAATGTGGTCTCCATTTAATGTTTTCTTTAGCAGCTCTAAGCCAAAGGCCCTTAGCACCCTGATCCTTTAGATCCCTTCCAGAGGTGCCTTGGTCTCTTTACATCGTCTGGGTACCCAGCTCATGGTGAGCGTTGCTCCAATTGTTAGCCACGTCTGAACATAACTCCTAGTTCTCTTCCACAGGGATTTGCTCTGAGCTGATGCTTTATGGGTCAGATGCTCCTGGAGGTGATGGACAGAGGGACTTCCTGCCATGAGGAAGTGTAGGACAACCTCACCTGGTATAAATCGCAACAGCACCTTTGGCTGCAACAGAGCTGCCTGATTTACACCAACTGATGATCTGGCCTGAGGACCAGACCCCAAAGGATTGCAACAGTGCAACTCCAAAGGCCTCATGAAACCAAGCTCTGCATGTCCGTGGACTGCAAGAAATGCTGATGTACCAGAGGGGACATAACTGTCCTTCTGGATTTGCTCTCTGGAGCTCTGTCAGAGAAGTCAGAGGACATTTGGCATGTATAGCTGGATATTAAACTTACAATGAGGATGTCTGGGCTTGTTTCCCAACTTTGAGACTGACACAGCTTGAAAACTCAGTCAGTTCACCTTCCTTTCCAGGCCTGATTTCTCCCTTCTCTGCACCTTACAGAGTCATTTTGTACCTGTACAAAGCGTTAACCCAACCAGAACATTTTGCTCACTTACATGGTTGTCACATTTTAACATCAACAGAGGAATACTTTCAGCATCACTTAATGAGGCTTTTCTACGCTGCATAAAAACTTGGCAACAAAACTTGCCGGGATGATAAAGGAGGAGAGCTGCCGACTGATGGGCAGGGAGAGAGACAGACAGTGCTTGACACCCTCCTTTCCCTTGGGCGCAAGCAGGAGGGTTGTAAAGGCAACCGCACTGCCACACCAGGGCTCCAGCAGCCCTCGGGAACTGAATTCACATCCCCTCAAGCTTCCCACAGCCCAAAGAGGGTCTGTGTTAACACTCGGTTCCTGCTCCCTCCAGCCTCCCTTTGGCATGCCTGCCCCAAGTCCCAGCTCACCTCCTCAGGCTCTCCCGTCACTCAGGAGCTTGCTTTTCTCCAGCTCCTTGTGCACGAGCCAGTACAGACAAGAGAATAGCAAAGTTAACGACATAACAGTGCATCTTCACTCGCCACATTTTCTCACTACTTTGAAAAGATATTACTCTTAAACCGGAGCTCCCTACGAAGCTCTTCCAGCCAACAAAGCCCAAGGCAGCTGCAGCCACCGCTCTCCTGCCTGAGTTCTGCCAGGAGTAGCTGCCTACTGCCCTCCCCTCTTATAACCTCCAGTCTGTCTTTCCCGGGTGCTCTCCTTCCACCAATACGCACTCATCAGGGTTTGAAGTCTTCCACCACCTGAGCTCCTTCTTGCTTTCCCTCATAGGATTTCCATGGGAAGGGTGCCGTGTCTTGAGGGCTGTTGGCTCTTTGAACAAAACGTTCCGTGTAAATGAGCCGTCGGTGTAGCTGGATGGCCACTGCTCCATTGCTGCGTGGCCTGTGCTAGACGTGGAAATGGTTCCTGTTCCCTTTGCGCATTTAGCTCAGAAGCAGCTCTCAGAGCTGCAGAGGCATCTCAGATAGGGTGGTCCCCACCTGCAGCTTGCAAGTCTCTTTCTGTGCTATTAGGGACACAGAAGTGTAGAACGCCCAGTGCCACCTTGGCTTCCCACCCTTCCTGCTTGCTTCTTGTAGTGTCCGTAGCCTTGATGGCTCAGGACATGCCCTTCCTTCCCTGGGGGAGGGAGACTATATGCTTCCCTGCGCTAGTTTCAAACAACAAGCTTCCCAGTGACAGAAAATTTGCTGAGTTTTGGCACAAGTAGTTACCATTGAAATTAATTTGTCTCTGAGGGGGTTAGTGCTGTAGCTGAGGCTGCAGCTTTGGTAGCACCATGCAGGGTGGGTAACGCAGCATCCCGCAACTCCAGGAGCTGCACTCCCTGCAGAGCGGGCCCTGTTCCACAGCATTTAGCCCTGTGTGTTAGGAGATGTTTCCTAGTGTTTGATCTAGGCAGCATTTTTTTTTTCCTGGTACAAAGAAGAGCATTTAAGTAGTAAATTAGATCCATTTGGGACCCATATAAAAATGCAGACAGATAGGCCAGGAGGCTGTTAGCATTGTTAACCTTGGAAGTTCTGAACTACCATTTATTTCGCTGCAGACAGGGGAATTTGCAAGGATTATAACAAGAAATGCTAGAAACAGGAAGGCAAAAAGAAATCTTTCAGACTATCGGAGTTGTCTGTGTCTTGTTCTAACACAGGTGACTATGCCCTTCCGAGCCAGCAGCAAGTTGTAGAGGACTATTTTTGTCAAAACCATCATTGTGAACACTGTTGAAATTCCTTTGGCCTTCCAAGAACCAAATCATTTCCCTGATTCGGGTCATATGGAACAGGGACACATCCTCCAAAATAAGGATTGTCTGTAGTGTTTCACACTTAACTACCAACCTCCTGCACCATAGATCTTCTGTTTTCCCCAAGCACCGGACTCTCATCACCCCTTTCTCCTGAAGGCACAGATGGGAAGCCCAACATTGCAATAGGCTGAGTGCTTGCTGTTGCTATACACAGCAATCCACCGTGGATAGGAGCTCACCTCTAAGTTGTCACTTCAGGACAGCGCAGGAGGAAATCCCTAGCACTATGGTACTGTGGCACAAGAACAGCAGAGAGGACCTTTTATTTGATATATAGCATACAATGCTTTAGAACAAATTTGAGAGAGAAAACACTTAACGCCCGGATTTAAGTGGAAAATAGCTTAGAAGTCAACATGGCTAGTGATCTGACAAGGAACATGCGAGGCTAATTTAGTACTTCTTTAAGTAGGATGCTTGATGTAATAGGCACCAGAAAGACATTAAATCATGTAGGTGCTCTTTGGTAAAAGCATCTGTAATGAAGCTGTGGTGGGAAATTTTTAGTGAAGCTGAAGAAAACAGGGACAAGGAGAAAAACAGAGATGGCAACAGTCACTGATAAAGGGTCACTGACACTCGTGATTGCAAGGAGCACAGGGATGGAGTTCCTTTGAGGACTGATTTTGCTTAATAACTCCTTAATTACTCTGGCAAAAGGGTAGGACTGTGCAGATGAAGTGTCCTCCCTCGCTTTGGTACTCTTTCTCCCTGTGCTCCACCTGGCTCTGATTGCCCTGGGCAGCCCCATCTGGGGTCTCCACCCACCGGCTTTCACCTGTTGGCTCAGGAAATGTATTTAAGCTCAGCCCCTTACTCAAGGGACATTGTGTGTATGATGTGTGTGGTTTTGTGCTTTGGTTTCTTGCCTATGGACTTCTCTGGAGACTAATGGATTGCTAGCCAACCTAGAGCTTCTCTCTTCTTCCTGCTCAGGTACTGTGGTACTGCACCCTCCTTGCTGAGGACCCTACCCTTTGCTACCTCTTCCCCTTCCCTTACGCAGCAGCCCCCTTTTGCTGTTCCCTGGCAGTTGCTACCAAAGCTATAGCAGTGACCTCGCGCTCTGAGCGGCTGTGATGCTGTGGCCAGTTTCTATGGCCATACTTGTAATGGGATATGGCAAAAGAAGGTAATGTGTAATCACCAATAAACCGTGGTGTAATGTGGAAGGCTCTGGAGGCTGGATGGAGTAACAGTAGTAGTTATTAGACAAGAAGAGGCAAGCTGAAAACATTAAAAATGAGGTTTTGCTCCACAAAATTCCTTCTTATCCTAATCCTGAACGTACAGCTCCCTTACGTGAAGTCCATATTCCCAGTGGTTGCCTGTAACCACTTCCTCAGCCGGATTCAGTTTTAAAGAAGAAACTCTGGGCCTCTGCTGTTGGGATGAAATGCTACTCAGCAACCTGTTAGCTGAGATGGCTGCTTTGTTGCATGCCTATACAGGCACCAGAAGACAGATGCCGTCTACCCTCTGGTTTCTAGTGGCAAGGTGTTCTGTGTGAGGCGTGGGGTTTCACTTTTGCTGACCTCTTGTTTCCCCAGAAGAGGTCAGAAGCTAGCTCTGTCTGGCGGTTAATGCCTGGAGCAGTACGTGGACTCTCCACCACTCCAGTTCGTAGTCATGAGATGGTGACAAAGTCCTTCCACAGCAGCGGTTGCACTTGTTTTATTTCATTTAGGTGGTATTGGATGCTCCTTTTGAATAGCCAATGTGATGAATAACCTTGTGTTTTCACATGTGATTACAGTCTTCATAGTCTCAATCAATAAATACAATGAGCTTGAACAGCCTAGTGCTGCAAGTTCTTTAAAATCATATCCTCTGTTAGAGGCAACAGTCGATAGTACTTATTCCAGTTTAACAGTGATTATATGCTAGTTACTGCAGAAAGTCACTAGCAATCCAGGAGGGGGGACCGTTATTTTCTTCTGGTGTATAGCACATATGCCTTGCTCTATAAATATTAGTTTTTAATTAAAGTGGATAAAACGCTTTAGAAAATGCTATGTGCTTATTTAAATACCAGTCATCATTCATGGGAAAGGGATTTAAAGAGGAATGTCTGAGCATTTTGTAATGAAATATGTAGCTGACTGCATAAGGTATCTCACTTAGCTAGATGCAATTCATTCAGAGTGTCAGCCCAAAATTACATGTGCTCTCTAAATTAGAGGGAGAGGAGGAAAGGGATGTATGTGTTTATATGCATTCTATATATATGAAATGCTTGGCTTTGGTAATGAACATCTTTATTAAAAATGGTGGGAATGGCACAGAAAACAAACACAATTGGGAACTGATCCCTCACAAAATAACAGGTATGCACCTATCTGCTACATCCACACTTGGAATTTTGTTTAATAATGGACAGCTTAACCTCCTGGTGGTCCTCATTGCAGGTGGGGGCAATGTGTTATTGAACAAAATCCCAGGTGTGGCTGTAGCAGATAGGTGCATACCTGTCACTTTGAATCTCACCTGCTGGAGCATTGTGGACAGACAAACCACATTCCTCTTGAGCAAAATCCCAGGGCTTAGGCTTCCTACACCAATAAACTCGGGCCAGAACTGAAGGGGTGGTTTTACCCATCACAGATGTACTTTTTCAGTAGCAAGACTGGGTTTCCTACAGCTATGGACAGGGTGTCTGCAGCAGGAACAAGCCAAACTATGATCTAATCCCCCTTGCTGGGCTGGCTGAAATGGAGCAGGAGGTTGGACAGAGTCCTACCCAGGAGTGGAATGAGATTGCAAAGAGAAACTTCTAATGATTTTTTTTCCTTTTTATTGCAAATTCACTTTATTGTATTCTATGTTGGACAGAACAACCAACCTAGCAAGTAGCACAGCAGGAGCTGTGCTGCTGGCACCAGATAGGCTTGATATATACTGCTCCAAAGGGACTATTTTAGGTTACATCAAGAGGTGGGCCATGAAATCAATGTGATTTGGATATAAAGAGACAGAGGCTGTATAGCACAGGATATTGATGGGCTCTGCCTCTGTTTATCACTAGGAGGGAGTTCAAGGCTCCTATGCCACTCAAGGCTCACTTAGACCTCGGTCTGGGGTATGGCTCTGCAGTGAAGAACTGGCAGCGTTGAGCTAATTAATTGCCCAGGCTGAATTGCAGTAGATGCACAAACGGTTTTAAAAGCCTGGTCTTGCATTGTTTGAATATTTCAGCATCTATTTGTGAAGATACTGTGGGATTATCAAAGGCATCTAATACTATTGAATCCCTTTGGCTAAGTGGGAGACCCTCTTAAAGCCATTTAAACTCCCGCTCATGCAAACCCTGGGGGTCTGTTCATTCACAAACGGAGGTGGATACAAACCAAAGAGCAGTACTCCAGCACTGCCATCAGCTAGCCACTGGACTCCGTAACTATCTTCTTTCTAAGCCTGGATGTATTGATTGCAAAAGGAGTGAAAAGATCAATCCAACAGAAGAGCCTTACGTGGGGAAAGAGCAAGCTTGTGCATACTGGTAGAACCCACGTGATGCTTTTAAAGCCCTAAGTAAGCAAGGAAGTCTTTATAGGAGCATTGTTCTGCCTCAGGCATTAGCATTGCCATGAAACCTGCCTGAAATCAATAGGTTTTGTTGATCCATGCTGTCAGGGCTTGGATCAGGTTGAGGGTGAATATAGAGCTACATTGCAGCTACAAGGATTCTGCTTGTCGTGCCAATGGCCCAGTGTGGCTCTAACAGATTGCATCCTTCTCCAAGTAATTGCCTGTGTTCATACATCATGTTGTTATCTGCAAGATGAATTTGTAATGTCTCTCTTGGTATCCTGTGTCTCATCACTGGCAGACTGAAATAACGGATCACTCTTCCCTCCACCTCCATCCTCAGTTCCTGGCAGCAAAGTGGGGCTGCAGGGAGCCCTGTCTGTTGGGAAGGGCTCCCAGGGCAGGGCTGGGGAAACTGGATCCAAGGCTATGGCTTTTACATCACAGATGTCCAAGAAGCAGCAAGATATTTTGTCCATTTAACCTGCGAGATCCTCAATGGGAGAAGAGTGCTGCAGTGACTCAGTGGCTCTGGGGATGGCAGCAGAGTTTGAATTATTAAGAAACTGGAAGCTATTCTGCTAGAAGATGCTATGGGAAGGAGTGATTGGTCCTTCTTCCAGAGGTGAGCCTCACCTCTCTGGGGGCATTGCTGCCAAGGCTGGAAGAGGGCAAGCTCTCCTACCTGCTACTCAGTCTTTCCATGTCCTGACTCCACCACCATTGCAATGTGCGACAGGCTTTGAGATACCCAGTCTGCTGATCTCTTTCTGGATTCCTCCTGGCCCAGAAATGCCTCTGTAAAAGTCTCCTTCTGGGAAAAGGAGGTGGTGAACAGGGTGCAGGGGAGCCTTGCTGCAGTTCCCAATGGGTCTCAAAGCCCAAATGGGTCACAAGCTGTCTTTCCTCTGATGCCAATATTAATACAGGTCAACAGACAGCATGGTACCAACTTACCCTGGCTCAATCCCTGGATGTCTTAGTGATCTCCTTGGCTTGGATCTAACTTTTGTCACCGGCTGTAAATTATTCTCAAATTAAAGCAGTGAGCTGTGGCCCAGCAATTTGAATTGGATGGCTGGACTTGCTTTGACTTATTAACAGCAGCAGTTGGCACTTTTTGTCCCATCTGTCTATATGAAGACTCCTGCTCAACTCTTAGCCTCGGTACAAGGAGCACAGAGCAGCTGCATAACTCCTTACGCACTGGAGAGCCTGCAAGGGCAGAAGGGCTATGAAGAGGTCTGTTATCTGCTGTTTCCCAGTGCAGATCAGAGTTGATGGAAGGGACATGGACAAGGGGGTTCTGAGCTACAGCAACACCTGAGCACCCTCCTACGGAGGTGCTACAGTTGAAGTAAACTTCAGAGCACCCAGGAGATGCCTGGAAGCAAAATAAGCCCTGGTCTGCCCTGGGACTGGTGTAATGTAAGCCCTGCCGGTGCCTCCCTGCATGTGGATGGTGACTGGGTGTAGCAGAGGACTCCGGGTGCTAACCTCAAGCCAAATGGCTATTTCTCTGCTGCTCTTTCTGTGCCTGTGGATAGCGTTTGCAAATTATCACCTGAAATGTTCCCTGATGTTATAAATAGCCTGCATCAGAGGCTGAGAGGCACATACTTGTTCCCTCTTAGCCATGCTTGTCTCTAGCTCCTTGGATGTGAATATGTGCATTGCAATGCAACAGCAGATGGTTAATGAACCTCTCCGGACAAAAGGTGCAATCACCAAGGCAAGTCAATAACTCATCCCCCTGTGTGTGAGCAGGGCCCTTCTCAGGGCTCACTCAATGTTTCCTTTCTGCATCAGGAGATGTGAGCAGATGACTTTTATTCCATGCACAGGAGTTATTCACTTGTGCCGCAAAGGAAATGAGAGTTCAGTTTCCAGCTGTGGCTTACATTGAGTGAGATTTGGGTCTCTGATGCTTTAATGTTCTTCAAATGTTGCAGCACAGTGAGCCTTGTTGGACCGCTGTTACTGCTGGTGGAAAAGCAGCTGGATTCAGCTGGGTTGGGCCTTTAGCAATAGCCCAGAGTCTGCATTCAAAGGGTTGTATATGGAAAACTGCATGAGCAAATCCAGAGAGCTCAGGGCTTTGGGATGCAGGGGCGGCCCAGCCGCTCAGTGCATCTTGCAGGCTCTGGACTGCTCAGTGCTGGAGTAGCCATGCTTCTGCCCATGTTCTTCGTGCCCAGAGCAGCCACATCTTGTCCTGGCTCCAGGCCCTGTAAAGTCAGTCCCAAAGTCTTTTGAAAAGGACTGGCTGGTAGATGGGGGTGTGGCGGGGCAGTAAATTAGGATGAAAGCTGTCACACTGCTTCTGTCCAAATATTAAAGATGTAAAAGCCAACAGCCGCCTTCATCTTCTGCATTCCCAAAATAGTTTAATCAAGTGCTTTTTGGCCTTTTCCTGGGTATTGCTCTGTGCTGGAGGTTGTTATGGTCCCGTAGATACTCATGGCTTTCCAATGCGAAAAAACCCCAGGCTACCTGTATGTGTAAGAAGATGATCTATTCTTCTTGATAATCAATTTGTTACCGTGGTTGTTTCAGGTTAATCACTATTAATGTCCTGAAACCTACCGAACTGCAATTTCATTACACGGAGCCCAAACTCTGTTCCCGTGCCCCTGCCCATAACACAGTCGGGCAGATGACTGCAGCCTCTGCACTAGCAGCTCTGTGACACAGCAAACCAAATGGCCTTGGCCTTGTTCGGTGGTGGCCAGCTGCCGGAGAACTCATTTTGGCAACAGAATGCTTGATGCTGGGAGAAGCGTGAAGCTGATGGATGAGGTGGTGGAAAAACAGATTGATTTTATTTTTTTCCCTGCAGCTAAGAGCTATCTGGCAAATCACAATGGAAAAAAGTGGGATGGAGTAGGGCTTTGATCTGGGGAGGGAAGAGCAGTAAGAGAACAAGGGGGTAATTCAGGTAAATGAGGTAGGCTTGATTCTGCAATGCGCGGTGCCTTTGATAATTGAGTCAAAAATGGGTATACAGCATCGCCAAAGCAGACCAGAAGCCTTTGGGTCTTGTTTGGCAGAACCATCAGGACCATGGGAGGGTTGTGCTGGCTGTCAGTTTATTTCTGGCCTTTTCCCATAGCCCCCATGAGTGGATGGGGCCAGTAAGCACAGGGATATAGAGCTCAGATCTTCAAAGGCATTTAGACTAAATATAGAAATCGGTTATTAAGATTTCTTTCCATGAATGTTGTAAACAAATCCTTGCATGGAGCTGGGAGTGAGGAAAGTTCCCCTTCCTGAGGCAGTTCGGAGTATTTGGTTGAACTTCTGCAGTGAAGGGTCTGTCACCCCGCTGACTGTTTATGGAGAAAATCTGCTTCATTTAGCAGGCAGGAGTCCTGTAGCTGACTGACGTGAGCAGTCCCATGAGGAACCTGCACATCAGCGACTCTTGTTATACATCTCATCAAGCCCCAGAGGCAAGCAGGATATTTGCTAGAGCCCCAGATGCTGTCACTTGGATGCTTTCCAAGCATGAAAGCTTGGGGGGAAAAAAGCATCGCTTTTGTTTGAATGAACAAGTGTTGAGAAGGATCCCCTGGCACCCGCATCTTCTTCCCTTGTGGCCTAGAAATACACCACCTCTCCACCACCGCTTGATGCCGGGCTGGCATCACTGCTGCAGTGTTTTGTTACTGTCACGTTCTTCCATTTCTCTAGAGCCTATGATAAGCATCCAAGTTAAACCGAGGCCTCAAATTTCTGATGCTTCCAAGCAATATTGATAATGAGTCTTATACTGCGGTGTGTCATTTATTCAAACATCTCTCAAAGCACCAAACAATCTACACATGCAGGGATTATTTCATCCATCACTGAAATTCAGCCACCTGTAAGCAGTGGCTGTACTGTGGTACACAACGACATTACTCAGTGGTTTGGGGCAGAGAAAGCTGAACTGAAAAGCCAAGAGGGACCTTTTATGGTAGGGAAAACTATATTAAACTGTATGTTTCTTCCCAGTGGAGCAGGAGTAGTGCTCTTGTTCTTGTAGAAGCTGATGAAGAACTGGTAATTGCCTTCAGCAGTCAAAGCTTTGGTGCTACCCGTTACAGGAGGAGCTACTTGTCAGTGTGTAACAGGACCCACTTTGTTTTGCTGTCGTATCTAAAAATGCTGGTCCAGACAGCCTGTACCCTGCCCGGCTGTGGCTGAGTCCATGGCAGCCAACACAGTTGTGCTCCCTAATGCTGGGACCCCCAGTGGATTCACAGACATTGGACACACCAGCAGCTGGTAACTTGGAGGCAACAGCCTCACGGGGAGCATTCGGTCACTCATCAAACAATGGATTAAACTTTCCAGGCACATCCCTTGCAAAGGACACTTGACCTCTGTTTAAGAATGGACACCGGTAGAGGTCAAGGAAATATGAATAGAGATTTCTTTTGGTGCATGGGAATTAATAAATTTCATCACAACAGAAGAATACATAAATGGAGTTGCCGGCTTCCCTGGCTCTTACGAAAAGATCCTGATTTATATGAAACTGAAACCTCGGTTTGTTGCTATAGGTGGTGAGGCGAGGGTGGGTTTGTGACAGGTACCAGCGACGGGGCCCTACAGGAGAAGGCGCCTTGCAGCGGGGCTGTGCTACGGCCCGCTGGCACCACCGCGACCTGGTCCTTGGTACCATGCTCCAGATGCAGCTGGTTAGTGCTGGGGGAACACCTTCATCAGCTGGGTTGGTACAGGGGAGCCCCGCGGAAGGGGCTGCGGCACAGTGTGGTGCAAAGAAGATGTGACTGTGGGAGAGAGTAACCGGGGGAGTGCCCTGCTCAGCGGGTGAAGCTTGGGGAGCCCCCAGGCTGCCTGGCAAACCATTGAAACGAGCCTAGCAGCACCCCAAAGCAGCACGCGTTTCCCAAAGGAAGATGATAAGAGCTAGCACCAGAAGTATGGCTTCTTGAACTGCTACGTTTCCCAAAGGAAGATAAGAGCACCAGAAGTATGGCTTCTTGAACTGCTTGTAAAAAGATAGGTCCTTACAATATAAACGTAAGTCCATTCTTCTGCTGTAATTCCATCACTGCAATCAGGTTACTCCAGGCTTTAAATTGTCCTTGAGCACAAAGAAACTTCAAATAAGAAAGAATCTTTCATTTTTCATTTTAGGATATTTGGGCCAAATTCTTGGTGTAGGTGAAAAATTCTTTCTTATTTTGGGATATTTGGGCCAAATTCTTGGTGTAGGTCAGGTACAGTCAAGCGGTACTGACTTGTGCACTTGAAGGTTTGGTTGATTTTTCTATGTAAATTTTACTGCTGTGTTATGCTTAGATTTCTAACACTCAGTTTATCAATTTAAAATATCCCTCCAAACTATGAATTCTAATTAATAATTATTCATTGGTACTTTTTTAACGATCAACCAATGATCGTTTATCATCAACCAACAGCTGCATCATCTCAAGGCCTCGAAGTGATTTGTGTTAATGAATTAAACCTCAGAGGAGAGAAACTAGTTTGGTTCCTAGGTGTTCAACACAAAACCTTTTTAAAAGAGTAGACAATCCCACAGCGTAACACTTTAAGTTGGGGAATGGAGAATAATAATGTATCCAATTGAAAGTGCAGGGGAATTCAGAGAGGAAAAACGTGATTACCTGATCTGGAAAGAAGCCAGACACAATGTTTAAAATCTTATTCTTGGGAAATGTGTCTTGGAATCCTTAATGACTGCAGGATCATAAGACATGGCACATGTTTTCTGTGCTTAGAAACTAAAAGAAAAAGAAAGACAGGGGAAATCTGTATTTTTTTTTTCCTTCCTGATTCTAGAAATATCTGATATTTCAGAAACCAGCGTAACACATGCATGGAGTTATGACCCAGTGTAGAGCAAAAGCAGGAAGATGAAAGACCACTCCAAAATGAAAATCAGTCTTCAATGCTCACAAGGGGAAAAAAGGAAAATTAAATAAGAAATTCACTTTCATTAATGCGATCTGCAGAAACAGCTGAAGAAAAATAAAATGCCTTTGTTTCCTTCAAGCTCTGACGGACGGGCCTCCCCTCCTGGCACGAGCCGGCACGTGAGCCCTGAGTCACCCCTCTGGCCCCAGCGCTCCTCCTTTCCCCTCGGGGCATCAGGACGTTCCAGATCCCAACAGACTCCAGACACAGAGATGATATTTCTAACATGCTAAACTTTCCATGTTGCTTAAATATCTTTATGTATAGCCAGAGAGACTGGAGTCCCGGCAGGGCAAGCGGGGAGGGGGAAGGCGGAGAGCGGGCAGGATTCATGTGCTTCGGGTTATCCGCCCAGCCCAGGCACAAGGGGAAGTAGTTCTGTGCCGGAAAGATTTTAGCAATTTACTCTCCCATGGTAGAGATCACGTGCTTGGGTTATCCGCCAGCCCAGCCCAGGCACAAGGGGAAGTAGTCCTGTGCCGGAAAGCTTTTAGCAATTTACTCTCCCATGGTAGAGAGCAGGACTAGCCTTAGTCTTCTAAAGATGTTCTTTCTCTGGCAGGGCAAGCGGGGAGGGGGAAGGCAGAGAGCGGGCAGGATTCACGTGCTTTGGGTTATCCGCCAGCCCAGCCCAGGCACAAGGGGAAGTAGTCCTGTGCCGGAAAGCTTTTAGCAATTTACTCTCCCATGGTAGAGAGCAGGACTAGCCTTAGTCTTCTAAAGATGTTCTTTCTCTAGTCTGCATTGAATGTGAGGTACACGAAATTTAGGGTCGGTCAAGTTTATGGCATTAAGAAGTCGGCGCTGGACACGTGACGGGATGCTAGTATCAGTTTCAGTAGTAGCCGCTTTCTCCGTAATAGTGAGCGACGAGCTCGTGTACAATGAGTCTGGGGGGAAACAAAAGCCGAGTTCAGAAGTACTTGTGATGCTAATTAATTATAAATCCATTGCCGATAGAATTAAAGCTGTACAAGCAGCTCTCTTACTCATGCAAATGCAGGTTTGAGAATTGGAAAACCATTTTTTTTGCAACAAGTGAGAAGCAGTTTTTCAAAATTTTAAGTGACTTGAAAAGTTGATCCAACAGCTTTTAGATTCACGTGTTTCATGTGACGCACACCATGAGGTTTCAATTAGCTTTTGAGCAATCTTAAACTGAAAAGCAATGCAACCAAACAAAAGGTTGTTTTAAATAGAAACTATTATTGCCTCATTTGTTAACCATCAAAATGAAATCGCCGAAAACTCATCAAATATGTTTGGTCAACCCAAAGCTGTACTTTGGGAGGGGCATTTGTCTGAAGGCTTAGTGCGATCACAGCCAGAATATTTCTGGGGGCAGAAAAAGGCACCGTTATCATTGTTACCTTACAGACAGAAGCAGCGAGTCTGAAAATCGCAGTCACCCCGGAGGAAAATAACACTCCGGTGCCCGCTGTGACTCCAGGGGAGAGCTGAGCCCGTTCCAGCCACTTTGCTGCAAACCCTGCTCCATGCGTTACGTCGCCTTCAGAGCGTCCTGCTGGGGGGGTAATTTGTGGGTTCAGCTCAAGTGCTTTAATTAGCAGCAGATGAACATCCCTGAAAAAATGGCAGCAGCTAATGAGGATGGTGAGTTTCTAGATGGGAAGGGGATGGAGGCATCATCCGAGGGCCGCAGGAGTCAGTGGGAGAGTTTATTTAATTTGATGGCTTTTGTAGAGGTCTGAGGTGAGAGGGGGGCAGGGGGCTCCTCAGATTTGGAGCTGGATGAGACGACTTCCATTTTTGGGCCATTTTCTCTTGTAAAAACAGCTTGGATCTGGCCCAGCTGACCCCCACCACCTCTCAAAAGGTGCTGCGGCATGTTTTGAATCGGACCCGCATTTTCTGTCCTTTCCTTTCTGTGCTCACCGGTAACCAGCGCAGCACCCGAGCCGCATCCCCTCGGCCGAACCTGCCCTGTTTGTGACAGATGACTTAGGACCAGATTTGCTGGGTTTCCCTTCTTCCAGCACAGTCCCCCGTGCCCGACGGGAGCAGCCGGCGCCGCGGCGGATGCCTGCTCGCCCCTTTGCACCCAGCGGCGGGGGCTCCTCCCCCCGCCCACAA
>NW_008795575.1:855073-855932 GCF_000699145.1 Aptenodytes forsteri
CCCGTTGCCCCCAGCGGCGTTTCCTGCTCCCCGTGCAACAAACCACCGTTCCCAGGCTTGCTGCAAAACCCAGATTTACTATCACAGCTTTTCTCCCCATCTTTCCTTTTATCTTTCTTTTACTGAATCGAGTATAACGCTTGACGGGCAGGCCCGCTAAGCCCATTTAGTTAATCGCTACGCCCAGATGAAGGTCACCCTGCTGAACACTCATAATTCCTTTTCGCACTATAAATACGCGTTTGATTCATTGTCTCCTGTCCTTTCCATCACCGGGGATGGAAGAGGCATATCAGCAGCCCCCCATTCCTCCCTGCAAGGGTGTGAGTCACTGTCACGGCTCCGACGCTTTGTCCGTGGCGATAATTGTAATTTATGCTCTGAAAGTGTCGGGGAGCCGCGTTCGGGGTTTTAAATCATCCCTGGGATGTGATGGCCGAGGGTTGGGCTGGAGTGGGGTTGGGGTGAAGTAGGTGTGTGTGTTTGGAGTAGAGGGGCCTGGCTCCCCTGGGAGCCCCTGGAGAAGATGATCCCGGATGATTATGGACTCCCCTGTGCATCGGTGGCTCCGTGCTGGGGGGCGAGATCCCGCATCCCGTGCGGCCGGGAGGAGATGCTGCTGCCTGGGGGGGACCAGAGCTTCCCATGGCGGGGGTCTGGTGCTAATGGCGATGCGCGTTCTGGGTTGCCGCAAGGCCAACGATTAAAAACCGTGAAATTAATAGTAATAAATTCTGCCCGTTGCCTTCCTGAAGGGTTTTCGGGGGGCTCCCTCCAGGTTTTCAACCTCTTTTCTGGCCGGGGGCAAAGGCGGCGCTCGGAAACCTCCGCCAGGGAAGGCGGGCGGCGACCCCGGGCT
>NW_008795575.1:856801-864710 GCF_000699145.1 Aptenodytes forsteri
GACTCCTGGCCCGGTGGGACTGCTCCCTAGGAGGAGACCGCCATCGCAGCCCTGACCTTCGTGGCAGCAGGGTCTTCAGTCCAGCCATCACGGGGGGATGCTCGTGCTCATCTGCATCTTTCCTACTCTTAATTTCTCTTCCTTCTTGATCAAAACAGCGTATTCCCACGTTGGCGATTAGACACTTTGTAGAGCTGAGGGAGCGGCTCCCTGGGGAGCCAGGTTAGCTTTTCCTGTTAAGCGAGAGAAATTCAGGTTACAGAGATGCCCACCTTTACAAATTTTTCCTGCCTCAAGCATTTCATTCTTTTATTTTTAAACGAAGCCGCACTGTGTTGCGGTTCTACCCCCTGACAGTTTTATGAGAAGTAGGTGGTTGTAGCTTGCTCCAGTGATGATGGCCTTGGAGGGGAGGGTGTGATGGAACGTCCAAGAGGGGAAGTTGATGCAGTAGTCAGTCTTTCCATCGGTTGCACAATTGGCCTGAGGCAAAACTAAGACTTAATATTCTCTCTGCTGTGCTCTTTGGGATGGCTCAGGGATGTTGCGCGCTCACGTGAGCAAGGCCAGACCTGCAGGCTGTCTAACGCGTCCGCTGGCTCAGAGAACCTCTCCAGTTCTTGCTGGTGGAAGCTCACCGCGTGGTGAGCTTGGCGATGGTTCGGTGGCACGCAGGGCGACCTCGTGCTCCTGAGGTCGGCTAACACTGCAGAGCTGGAGGGGCTGCGAGGCTGTGCGGCGCCCTGCTGATGCCTCCTACGGAAGGAGCTGCTGCAATAGCAAATGCTACAGTGATTGTTGTGCATCGGGTAGCTGGAGAGGTGTGGGGAAATACGCTCTCGATACTTTCTTTTCTTTACTTCATTTGGTATGTTCTTTGGAAACAGGAAAGAATCGGAGGCTGAAGCAGGCAAAAGAAGAAGCCCAGGCAGAGATTGAGCAGTACCGCCTGCAGAGGGAGAAGGAGTTCAAAGCCAAGGAAGCAGCGGTTTGTTTTCTAGATCATTCACTGTTGCCTAGCCAGCCCCTTCGCCTTGCGTTTGGGGTTACTTGCCCTGAGAGTAGCCCTCGGGATGGAACATGTTGCTGGAGGAGTACTTCCCTAACTGCCTTCCTCTGATGCACAGCCACGTGTCACGGAAAAACCGGTGGAAGTGAATCAGAACATGGTGCATTGCATCTCAACAGGCAGAACTATTGACTGGCAGTGAATTGGCTTAATAAGCTCATGTGCTGGCTGGGGCCCTGGTGGGTGGCAGCCTCCCAAAACCTGCTGTATGTAGCAGCGTCAAAAAAAGACCAAGCTCATTCCTCCCGTGACAAGCCGGTTTCTACGATGCTACGTGGTAGAAGCCGCTTGCCTCGTAGATGCTGCTGTCGTGCTGAAGCAGTTGTGTCCAAAGGGGTGTGTTTCCTTTCCTTCTGAGCAAGAGGAAGTATTCCCAAAAGGCGCGGAACTGGGGCGAATGAGGGCTGTCACGCAGTCGGGATGTTTCCACTGCCTGTATGCCCACGTCAGTTCTGAAAACTTCAGAAAATGAGCCGGCAACCCTCTCCTCTGTTCATCTGGTTAGCACACCACCACCTCCTCTGTTCTCCTGCATAATAGCCTTCATGTTAGCAGGTCAAGATTAATTTTTTACAATCAGTTGCTAGCTTGGTTCACTAGGCGTATGGTACCAGGCAATTCCAGGCTAATAAAGTGGACTTCACTGCCTGTCAGCTGGTTCTGTTTTATTTATCCCTCTCCAGAGAGAGAAGCTCTTTGAATTTGAGTCCCAGGGTGCTAGTCTCTTTCAGCATATTTTTCTGTGCCTCCCCCCCTCCCCCGCTTATAATGGGAATTTGCACTACCTGCCCTTGCTTATGGGGCAAGACGGGCATCGTAAGCTGTGCGAGACTCCTTGCTGTGCGTATCGCGTGGCCCACAGTCCTGTTAGGAAGGCAGAGATTTTTATAAAGATTCTTCAAGGGTAGAAGCAATGGGATGATGTGAAGACTGTGCTTAAACTAAATCACGGGTGTTGCTTTTCTTACACTATCTAGTACGGTAAGTGCCCAGGGGTTCCCAGTTCCAGTCGCCAGTAGAGCAGAACCTTTATTTCAGGCACTTTTTAGAAGCCCATGCTCTAAACTGGTGGATAATGAATAAGAGAGGATAAAAGGCGTGGGCTGTGGATGAAATACAAACTTGGGCAAGTTTAGCAGGAAATCCGAGTAGAGAATCCAATGGTACTTTTTTTTTTTTAGTGCAGTTCTTCCCTCAGCAAAGATTAATGGTTGAGATGCAGTGAGGCAGTCCAGAATAACAAAATCCAGAGCTAGGCATAGCGTTTTCTTTGTCAAACTACTTTCATGTGAGCTTTCTCTTTCCTTTGCTACTTGTAGGCACTTGGATCTCATGGCAGCTGCACCACTGAAGTTGAGAAAGAGACCCAGGAAAAGATGAGTGTGATCCAGCAGAACTTCCAGAAGAACCGCGAGGTGGTCCTCTCCCAGCTGTTGTTGCTAGTCTGTGACATCAAACCTGAAATCCATGTGAATTACCGCATCAATGGGTAGTAGTGGAAGAAGGAGTGAGCATACTGGAGATGCTGGTAGTAATGTCTGAGCTTCAAGTGGAATGTACAGCTCTTAGCCATACCTTAACTGTTCTTCTTGTAAATGTGTTAAATTATTTCAGTGAGTTGTAGGTCATCAATATCTTGTTGGAGTTCTGTTAGTTCCTCTCTTGACACGGATTCAGAGCTTATTCGAACATTAAATGTCCATGTCTCAAATCTGCGCTAAGTTGTTAAATATGTATTCAAGTTGGCACATTAATGCTCCCTTTTTATCTGGATAGTATTCAGCGAGAGGCTTTCCTCTCAGAAGTAGAAAGGGGAGAAAGGTATCAGCCAGGTGTAAATGGAGAGCCCGTGTCACTAATTGTTAGACCTGTGTAACTATTCTTGATGACCAAAATGCATTTTTTGGTGTGTTGTTAACCTTTGTACAGGGGTTAAACCTTGTAAGAAGAATTCTCTGGCTGTACAGTGCTGGCTGATAATTTTCAGGTGCTTGAGTTCCTCTGTATTGAATATCCTCTGTATATTCTGCTGTTAGCTTGAGTTACGAGTCTGGCACTATGACACTTGAAAGTAAAAACACTTACTTAACTCCAAAGTCTCTAGTCAGTCTTGTTGTCCCTGCTCACTTGTTCTGAGAGTACTGACAGGTCTCACTGTGTTGCATGGGAGTCTGGGCTCTGAAAAATGAGTATCAAGTATTGATAAAACAAAGAATAAGAGGTGCAGCAAATGTCTGAAGGTCGCAGCAGGTAAGGTAAAAACCCATTACAGAGCTCTTCCTCTTGGCTCCAGTCTGATGCTTACCTGCCAGATCATTCTGAAAACCTTCAGGAACAAATGTTCTTGTGACCATTAGGGGGAATAAAATGTTGCCAGTTCACTAGAATAGGTTGATAGCCAGGCGCTGTGCAGTAATTATCCCTCCTTTAGTCAAGTGCTGGTCACTGCTTGTTTATACCAAGGTCATACTGTATCCTGCAGCATCCTGCTCTGCCTGGGAACAGTGTGAAATAAGTGTGTTGGGATTGTCCGTGCGTTGCTTGCTAGCTCTTTAATCAAAAGTACACAGGAATACCTCGAGAGGTTTCATGTTTCAGCAGTTTCTTCCTCTCCCTCTCTCACCAGCAGAATATTAAATGTAGCTTTGCTTTTTTGTTGAGTTCGGTTTAAGGCTTTTTGCAGAAAAGAGACCTTGACGAGCACGTACCTGGTCGGACCCAAGAGCCGTGCACTTGGGGATCTAAGCAAGAAACCTTGTTCTGTGCTGTTCCTCAGACAGAACATCCTCTGTTTCCACCCACCCTCAGTGTAGCGTTGAAAAGCCTCTCAGACCTGTGGAGTTTGATTATGATTGGGAGGGAGGAAAGCAGGATGGATGAAAGTTGTAACAAAGGAACGAATGTCTGCCTGCAGTCACACAGGGCAACGACAGAGTCGACTGCTATGGTGTCTTCTGTTGTAATATTTTATGGTAGTGTACTGTAGTTCTGAAAGAATCCCTTTAGGAACTCAGGCTATTAAACAGGATGTAAAATTGAAACAAAAGCCGCCTGCGAAGTCAAATGTGCCAGGCTGGGGAAGAAGCCAGGTCGGTACAAGGAGAACAGGATCCAAAGCAGTTTTAATCAGTCTGGTCTAATGACTGGAGAGGTGCTGTGGCCTCATGAAAGGTTGCAGCCATGCTAATTCTAGTCTGTCCTTTGGAGAGGAAACGTTTCTTCCTGTTGAGACCAGGTGCTCGGACTCCAGCATGATACTCCTAATAGAAGTCCTCCTAGCTCCGGGCTGTAATTAGCAATTTCGTCCTGTTTGTGTATCAGTAAAAGGTTGCTACTCTGTCCAGAAAAAATATAGTGCACGCCCCACTTTCTCATGTTGGTTCATGAGTTTCCCTTTGTTAATGAGGACTTTCTAGTCTTGCCCTCTAGAACAGTAAGAGGCAGGAGAAAAGGAACAACCCTTCCCTGATTATTTCCTCTTGGCAAAAGGTGATGTGAAGACGCTCCCTTTAGAACATTGTGTTGCAAGAATATCAATTTTCTGTAATATTTCCCTGAAACTTAACTGCTTAGAATTACCGGACTCTGTAACTTTGCACACAAGCGAGTATTTCCAATTACTGCTCACCAGGAAGGCTGGCTTTGTTTGCAGCGTAGATATTTTGTTTTAAATTGAGATTCTCTCGTCTTACGCTGTGATGCTCTGGGAAAGGGAGACCTACTGCTATCTTTGTGCCTAGGCCAGGCTGTGCCAGAAGGATACTCTGCAGGGAACAGTTTTCTGCCGACAGAGGTAGGGAGTTGGACATGCGACTTTTTGCCTCTGAAATCTGATTTTTCTAGACTTTCTGCGGTAAGTTTGATTAGTAAGGGTAAAACCTACCCCAGCTGCTAGTACAAATCTGCCTCCGAATTCTCCCTGCTGCTGATCTGCCTCCGTAATCCCTCGCAGATGTGGGCCCGTGTATATGGGCCATAGCTTGCCCTTGTACCACAGGAAGGGCCAGAAGCTGCTTTGGGCACATACACCGCTGTCTGATTCCCTTAATTTGAGCTCTTGCCCCTGGAAATACCAGCCGGCTGCCAGGACGGTCGGAGTCCTGGTGCTGTGTGGAGGTAAGAAGTGGTCAGCACTCGTGTCCTGTTTGGGCAATGTCAAGTGAGTGGCTACTGCTGTTGGTTTCTCCCAGTTAAAACTGCTTGCAAATAAGCACTTTCCTGGGATCGGCGCAGGAATATTAGGGTTTACACAGTGCAGTTTGGCTCCAGGCCCATCCATGTTCATCAACAATGGTTTGGAGTTGATTTTTGTGGAACTTCTTTTCAGACATTATTTACAGAGTTAATCCTTTTTTGCTTTTAAAATACCGTTGAGAAGGTGTGTCATCTGTACAAGCATCAGATGGACAAATGGCTTATTAACACCAGAAGATGAGTGTCGTCTGGACGGCTTAACGTGCGGTACGAGGTACAATTAGGACACGCGTTTGTGCTGCTTGAAGCCAGAGTTCAATTTTCAAGGCACGTCTGTGTTGACAGAGCTTGCTCCTCACTCGGCTTGTGCCGTTCGGTCTGAAGGAGAGCATCTGCTTCTCACTGTTGCGTGTTTAAGCAAGGAGTTAAAGAGCAGTTAAAGAGCTCAGCACCCCTCTGGGAGGGGAGGCAGAGGGGAAACCAAAGCCCTCGATCCCGGTCAGGTCCACCATCTCTGCTCGAATGGCGCTTGATATTTTTTTGGTCAGTTCAGAGCCAGTATGGGTTTGATCCCCCGTGCATTTGTTGCGGTTAAATCCAAAAACTTGAGAGAAAGGTCTAGTAATGGATAGGAGGGATGAAACGTGGTGTGTGCAGCGGTGGCAGGGAGGTCCCTCCCCAGTCAGTCACAGCCTGGGTGATCCCCCATGGGGCTGCAGAAAGCAGGCGAAGGGCAAGGCAGTGCCGCTGCTGGGAGATTCATTCAGGCAGCGTGGAATGGCAGGAGAGCGTGCTTCCTCCAGTGTTTGCTTCATGGTGCTTCCTGTGACGTAAGAACAATCATAATTTAATTATTTTTATAGGACCATTTTGTGTGACATTTAACTTGTAAATTTTTTTGTTTGTTGCAGAGAAAGTAATTTTTCCCCTGTAAAGATCCCCCCCGCCATTTTCCCATCCTCCCTTTCCAGGGTCCAAACAGAGAAATCAAGGAGGGAAATCACCCCCAGCCACATATCTGGAGTCCAGGAGTTTGAGGAAGCTTTCGTTAAGGGGAGAGCAATTTTGACAGCCGGTGCCTTATCACAGACTCCCCTGGCGGCTTGATTTGGGCGGTTTCAGAACCATAAGAGAGGACCCTAAATTTTCCCAGTGCCGTGGCTACTGCTGAAGATCGATGAGCCGTTCCTTGTTCTGCCCTGTGGTGACAGGCTGCTGCTAGATGGTCGCGTCAATGCGCCTTGTACGAATCGTTCAAGGTATTCCAGTGTGTACGTCCAAATTTGGCAATCTTAAATGCCTCATTCTTCTGCTTTTGTGAGGTCCCTACACAATTCCCGATGATCTTTAATAAAGCTGGGGCTTTTTTTTACGTGCTGGATATAAGCCCATCAAGCTGCTGGCAGTCCCTCTCCCCTCCCTTCCGTCCACAGCTTTGGGCTCCCGCTGTTCTCCCCACCTGACCCCACAGCAAGCGGGGCTAGCTGGCAGTAAGTAACCCTACCGAAAAGCCAGGGGTTTCTGGCCTGCGAGGCAGCTCGTGGGAGATGTGGACAGCAAGGTGGCGTGTCCCAGCAATAGCTGCGTGTAGAGTAGCTGGGCTCAGTCTTATAAAAGCACACCCTAATTTTGACTGACCTGAATACTCTTGTGATCTCCTGCCGTTTTGGTGTTCCATCGCGCAGTCCCTTCTGTGGGCTACAGATAACTGTGTAAAAAGAATGCCGTTCCTCTCCCTCCTCTCTGCCTGTATGAAACTTGCTCATTTTTCCTTTTCATCTCCTTTTTGTCTCTGTTTTCCTCGTCTGGAATCTCTTTCCCTTTTTACCTGACATCAGTAGTTCTTGCATTAATGCATAATAAGAAAGACAAGCCTAGAACCCACTGATCCCAGCTGAGGTTTTGGCTTCAAAATATTAAAAGAAAAGACTGTCGAGAACCCTCAAGATCAATGTTTTGTTGAAAAAGTTCCCCAAACTAATCCAAGAAAGGAGCATAGTGTAATCTTTCTTGGAGGTTGAAAGGAGAAAGTACTAATTCCGTGCAGAAAAGATTGTGTCTTGGACTGGCATAGGAATAGAAAATAAATAGGTATTAAATTACATTCGGCTGTCTCAAAATAATCTAATAAAGCATCTGCTGGATCAATAGCTGAATCATTACCCAAGGCACATAGCAAGCTTTCCCTCTTTCAATTTGAGATGCAAGAAAGAGGTTTTCACATTACCATAATAAAAAGAATAATACTTTAAGTCTTCATAGGAAAAAGGCAGAAGTAGGGGAAAAAAACCCAAGAACCACACTTTATGCTTTAAGCAAGTGTCATTTTTCATTTGAAACACGTAATTTAGGGATATTGTGAAAGTTTTTATATTTAATGACTGTCAATCTGTCAGCTTTGCTGAGCTGTTTGACAAAAAAAAAAAACCCCAACCCAGAGTCCGTGAAGAAGACTTTGTGTGCAGGAAGAGGGGAAGGGCAAGACAAGGCTTTCAACAACTTTGTTCTCCTAATTAAGGCTCACTGGAAAGAAAAAAAAAAAAAGATGGAACAGTTATGCACTGAAAATGCGGTTTCATCAAAAGAAAATGAGATCTGCCTGCGTTGGCTGCTGCTCACCACTGCAGCGTGCACAGCCGCAAACAC
>NW_008795575.1:867807-878025 GCF_000699145.1 Aptenodytes forsteri
AGTGCCCAGGGGTTCCCAGTTCCAGTCGCCAGTAGAGCAGAACCTTTATTTCAGGCACTTTTTAGAAGCCCATGCTCTAAACTGGTGGATAATGAATAAGAGAGGATAAAAGGCGTGGGCTGTGGATGAAATACAAACTTGGGCAAGTTTAGCAGGAAATCCGAGTAGAGAATCCAATGGTACTTTTTTTTTTTTAGTGCAGTTCTTCCCTCAGCAAAGATTAATGGTTGAGATGCAGTGAGGCAGTCCAGAATAACAAAATCCAGAGCTAGGCATAGCGTTTTCTTTGTCAAACTACTTTCATGTGAGCTTTCTCTTTCCTTTGCTACTTGTAGGCACTTGGATCTCATGGCAGCTGCACCACTGAAGTTGAGAAAGAGACCCAGGAAAAGATGAGTGTGATCCAGCAGAACTTCCAGAAGAACCGCGAGGTGGTCCTCTCCCAGCTGTTGTTGCTAGTCTGTGACATCAAACCTGAAATCCATGTGAATTACCGCATCAATGGGTAGTAGTGGAAGAAGGAGTGAGCATACTGGAGATGCTGGTAGTAATGTCTGAGCTTCAAGTGGAATGTACAGCTCTTAGCCATACCTTAACTGTTCTTCTTGTAAATGTGTTAAATTATTTCAGTGAGTTGTAGGTCATCAATATCTTGTTGGAGTTCTGTTAGTTCCTCTCTTGACACGGATTCAGAGCTTATTCGAACATTAAATGTCCATGTCTCAAATCTGCGCTAAGTTGTTAAATATGTATTCAAGTTGGCACATTAATGCTCCCTTTTTATCTGGATAGTATTCAGCGAGAGGCTTTCCTCTCAGAAGTAGAAAGGGGAGAAAGGTATCAGCCAGGTGTAAATGGAGAGCCCGTGTCACTAATTGTTAGACCTGTGTAACTATTCTTGATGACCAAAATGCATTTTTTGGTGTGTTGTTAACCTTTGTACAGGGGTTAAACCTTGTAAGAAGAATTCTCTGGCTGTACAGTGCTGGCTGATAATTTTCAGGTGCTTGAGTTCCTCTGTATTGAATATCCTCTGTATATTCTGCTGTTAGCTTGAGTTACGAGTCTGGCACTATGACACTTGAAAGTAAAAACACTTACTTAACTCCAAAGTCTCTAGTCAGTCTTGTTGTCCCTGCTCACTTGTTCTGAGAGTACTGACAGGTCTCACTGTGTTGCATGGGAGTCTGGGCTCTGAAAAATGAGTATCAAGTATTGATAAAACAAAGAGTAAGAGGTGCAGCAAATGTCTGAAGGTCGCAGCAGGTAAGGTAAAAACCCATTACAGAGCTCTTCCTCTTGGCTCCAGTCTGATGCTTACCTGCCAGATCATTCTGAAAACCTTCAGGAACAAATGTTCTTGTGACCATTAGGGGGAATAAAATGTTGCCAGTTCACTAGAATAGGTTGATAGCCAGGCGCTGTGCAGTAATTATCCCTCCTTTAGTCAAGTGCTGGTCACTGCTTGTTTATACCAAGGTCATACTGTATCCTGCAGCATCCTGCTCTGCCTGGGAACAGTGTGAAATAAGTGTGTTGGGATTGTCCGTGCGTTGCTTGCTAGCTCTTTAATCAAAAGTACACAGGAATACCTCGAGAGGTTTCATGTTTCAGCAGTTTCTTCCTCTCCCTCTCTCACCAGCAGAATATTAAATGTAGCTTTGCTTTTTTGTTGAGTTCGGTTTAAGGCTTTTTGCAGAAAAGAGACCTTGACGAGCACGTACCTGGTCGGACCCAAGAGCCGTGCACTTGGGGATCTAAGCAAGAAACCTTGTTCTGTGCTGTTCCTCAGACAGAACATCCTCTGTTTCCACCCACCCTCAGTGTAGCGTTGAAAAGCCTCTCAGACCTGTGGAGTTTGATTATGATTGGGAGGGAGGAAAGCAGGATGGATGAAAGTTGTAACAAAGGAACGAATGTCTGCCTGCAGTCACACAGGGCAACGACAGAGTCGACTGCTATGGTGTCTTCTGTTGTAATATTTTATGGTAGTGTACTGTAGTTCTGAAAGAATCCCTTTAGGAACTCAGGCTATTAAACAGGATGTAAAATTGAAACAAAAGCCGCCTGCGAAGTCAAATGTGCCAGGCTGGGGAAGAAGCCAGGTCGGTACAAGGAGAACAGGATCCAAAGCAGTTTTAATCAGTCTGGTCTAATGACTGGAGAGGTGCTGTGGCCTCATGAAAGGTTGCAGCCATGCTAATTCTAGTCTGTCCTTTGGAGAGGAAACGTTTCTTCCTGTTGAGACCAGGTGCTCGGACTCCAGCATGATACTCCTAATAGAAGTCCTCCTAGCTCCGGGCTGTAATTAGCAATTTCGTCCTGTTTGTGTATCAGTAAAAGGTTGCTACTCTGTCCAGAAAAAATATAGTGCACGCCCCACTTTCTCATGTTGGTTCATGAGTTTCCCTTTGTTAATGAGGACTTTCTAGTCTTGCCCTCTAGAACAGTAAGAGGCAGGAGAAAAGGAACAACCCTTCCCTGATTATTTCCTCTTGGCAAAAGGTGATGTGAAGACGCTCCCTTTAGAACATTGTGTTGCAAGAATATCAATTTTCTGTAATATTTCCCTGAAACTTAACTGCTTAGAATTACCGGACTCTGTAACTTTGCACACAAGCGAGTATTTCCAATTACTGCTCACCAGGAAGGCTGGCTTTGTTTGCAGCGTAGATATTTTGTTTTAAATTGAGATTCTCTCGTCTTACGCTGTGATGCTCTGGGAAAGGGAGACCTACTGCTATCTTTGTGCCTAGGCCAGGCTGTGCCAGAAGGATACTCTGCAGGGAACAGTTTTCTGCCGACAGAGGTAGGGAGTTGGACATGCGACTTTTTGCCTCTGAAATCTGATTTTTCTAGACTTTCTGCGGTAAGTTTGATTAGTAAGGGTAAAACCTACCCCAGCTGCTAGTACAAATCTGCCTCCGAATTCTCCCTGCTGCTGATCTGCCTCCGTAATCCCTCGCAGATGTGGGCCCGTGTATATGGGCCATAGCTTGCCCTTGTACCACAGGAAGGGCCAGAAGCTGCTTTGGGCACATACACCGCTGTCTGATTCCCTTAATTTGAGCTCTTGCCCCTGGAAATACCAGCCGGCTGCCAGGACGGTCGGAGTCCTGGTGCTGTGTGGAGGTAAGAAGTGGTCAGCACTCGTGTCCTGTTTGGGCAATGTCAAGTGAGTGGCTACTGCTGTTGATTTCTCCCAGTTAAAAGTGCTTGCAAATAAGCACTTTCCTGGGATCGGCGCAGGCATATTAGGGTTTACACAGTGCAGTTTGGCTCCAGGTCCATCCATGTTCATCAACAACGGTTTGGAGTTGATTTTTGTGGAACTTCTTTTCAGACATTATTTACAGAGTTAATCCTTTTTTGCTTTTAAAATACCGTTGAGAAGGTGTGTCGTCTGTACAAGCATCAGATGGACAAATGGCTTATTAACACCAGAAGATGAGTGTCGTCTGGACGGCTTAACGTGCGGTACGAGGTACAATTAGGACACGCGTTTGTGCTGCTTGAAGCCAGAGTTCAATTTTCAAGGCACGTCTGTGTTGACAGAGCTTGCTCCTCACTCGGCTTGTGCCGTTCGGTCTGAAGGAGAGCATCTGCTTCTCACTGTTGCGTGTTTAAGCAAGGAGTTAAAGAGCAGTTAAAGAGCTCAGCACCCCTCTGGGAGGGGAGGCAGAGGGGAAACCAAAGCCCTCGATCCCGGTCAGGTCCACCATCTCTGCTCGAATGGCGCTTGATATTTTTTTGGTCAGTTCAGAGCCAGTATGGGTTTGATCCCCCGTGCATTTGTTGCGGTTAAATCCAAAAACTTGAGAGAAAGGTCTAGTAATGGATAGGAGGGATGAAACGTGGTGTGTGCAGCGGTGGCAGGGAGGTCCCTCCCCAGTCAGTCACAGCCTGGGTGATCCCCCATGGGGCTGCAGAAAGCAGGCGAAGGGCAAGGCAGTGCCGCTGCTGGGAGATTCATTCAGGCAGCGTGGAATGGCAGGAGAGCGTGCTTCCTCCAGTGTTTGCTTCATGGTGCTTCCTGTGACGTAAGAACAATCATAATTTAATTATTTTTATAGGACCATTTTGTGTGACATTTAACTTGTAAATTTTTTTGTTTGTTGCAGAGAAAGTAATTTTTCCCCTGTAAAGATCCCCCCCGCCATTTTCCCATCCTCCCTTTCCAGGGTCCAAACAGAGAAATCAAGGAGGGAAATCACCCCCAGCCACATATCTGGAGTCCAGGAGTTTGAGGAAGCTTTCGTTAAGGGGAGAGCAATTTTGACAGCCGGTGCCTTATCACAGACTCCCCTGGCGGCTTGATTTGGGCGGTTTCAGAACCATAAGAGAGGACCCTAAATTTTCCCAGTGCCGTGGCTACTGCTGAAGATCGATGAGCCGTTCCTTGTTCTGCCCTGTGGTGACAGGCTGCTGCTAGATGGTCGCGTCAATGCGCCTTGTACGAATCGTTCAAGGTATTCCAGTGTGTACGTCCAAATTTGGCAATCTTAAATGCCTCATTCTTCTGCTTTTGTGAGGTCCCTACACAATTCCCGATGATCTTTAATAAAGCTGGGGCTTTTTTTTACGTGCTGGATATAAGCCCATCAAGCTGCTGGCAGTCCCTCTCCCCTCCCTTCCGTCCACAGCTTTGGGCTCCCGCTGTTCTCCCCACCTGACCCCACAGCAAGCGGGGCTAGCTGGCAGTAAGTAACCCTACCGAAAAGCCAGGGGTTTCTGGCCTGCGAGGCAGCTCGTGGGAGATGTGGACAGCAAGGTGGCGTGTCCCAGCAATAGCTGCGTGTAGAGTAGCTGGGCTCAGTCTTATAAAAGCACACCCTAATTTTGACTGACCTGAATACTCTTGTGATCTCCTGCCGTTTTGGTGTTCCATCGCGCAGTCCCTTCTGTGGGCTACAGATAACTGTGTAAAAAGAATGCCGTTCCTCTCCCTCCTCTCTGCCTGTATGAAACTTGCTCATTTTTCCTTTTCATCTCCTTTTTGTCTCTGTTTTCCTCGTCTGGAATCTCTTTCCCTTTTTACCTGACATCAGTAGTTCTTGCATTAATGCATAATAAGAAAGACAAGCCTAGAACCCACTGATCCCAGCTGAGGTTTTGGCTTCAAAATATTAAAAGAAAAGACTGTCGAGAACCCTCAAGATCAATGTTTTGTTGAAAAAGTTCCCCAAACTAATCCAAGAAAGGAGCATAGTGTAATCTTTCTTGGAGGTTGAAAGGAGAAAGTACTAATTCCGTGCAGAAAAGATTGTGTCTTGGACTGGCATAGGAATAGAAAATAAATAGGTATTAAATTACATTCGGCTGTCTCAAAATAATCTAATAAAGCATCTGCTGGATCAATAGCTGAATCATTACCCAAGGCACATAGCAAGCTTTCCCTCTTTCAATTTGAGATGCAAGAAAGAGGTTTTCACATTACCATAATAAAAAGAATAATACTTTAAGTCTTCATAGGAAAAAGGCAGAAGTAGGGGAAAAAAACCCAAGAACCACACTTTATGCTTTAAGCAAGTGTCATTTTTCATTTGAAACACGTAATTTAGGGATATTGTGAAAGTTTTTATATTTAATGACTGTCAATCTGTCAGCTTTGCTGAGCTGTTTGACAAAAAAAAAACAAACCAACCCAGAGTCCGTGAAGAAGACTTTGTGTGCAGGAAGAGGGGAAGGGCAAGACAAGGCTTTCAACAACTTTGTTCTCCTAATTAAGGCTCACTGGAAAGAAAAAAAAAAAAAGATGGAACAGTTATGCACTGAAAATGCGGTTTCATCAAAAGAAAATGAGATCTGCCTGCGTTGGCTGCTGCTCACCACTGCAGCGTGCACAGCCGCAAACAAGACTTACGTAGGGAGAAACTGCAATTGCGTGCAGAGCACTGGGAATGAAGCTGGACTAACAGTGATGCGTTATCAGCCTTTCGAATATCGCACAGAAGCGTATCAAATCATGTAATAAATATATAGGGGAAAATACTGTCTCTGGAGTCAGAATAGGAAAAAGCAGACTCATGAGTATACGTCTCGGTATTTAAAGCAGTGAGACGTGTAGTGAAGAGTGATCTAAGAAATGGTATTGAGGATGTGATGGAGGATGAGGTTATTCTGGAGGACGGGAGGCATCGGCGGTTACTGTCAGTCTGGGAAAGCACTTCAAATGCAGATTTTTTTTTTCCTGGAATCAGGTTCCTTGTAATATATTCATTAATGCAGCATGATGGAATAGGGAATGCAGTTATAATATATGTCCAGGGCACCAAGATGGGAAGAGATACAAACAGTACGGAGGACTGAATTACAATTCAAAATCATCTTAATAAATGGGAGAAATGATCTGAAACCAGTAGCATGAGAGTCCCTGAAGGGAAGCGAAACGCTGAACTAAGAAAGGTGAAATCGAATGCACAAAACCCAAGCAATCAACCATCAGCTGTACAGCATTGCAGAAATTGTGAAAATGAGGGTGAACTCCCCCAGACTCAGCAAATGTTTTGTTTCGGAAATGAAGTCACCACTGTACAGCATGTTGATACAAGTGTCCTATGTAAGATGGAGGTGAGAAAGAGAGAGAGAGTTCTTACGGTCATGAATGTGGTGAGGTCTCCGTGTCCTCTTCGGACGCTGAGCTTTGAAAGAGGTGAAAATAAATTACTCTTTGAATAGAGCATTGAAGGGCCCGGGGAGGTTTGGCAAACGGCTCAGAGCGATGGTGGTGGGGAGGTACGGGATTATTTAGTCTAGAGACTCCGTGATAGTGGAGAGTGGAGAAGTCTTGAAATAAATTGGAGGTTGTTTCAAAGCAGACAGATGTTTAATTTTTCACCAGATTCACTGAGGCTAGAAGAAGTAATCAGCTTCATCTGAAATGGGAAAGATTTAGTTTTTAACTGCTTTTTACCAGGAAGGTCGAGGGGCTGCGGGTCAGATGGCTGCGGAGGCTCCAGCGTCGCCACTGCTGGAGTCCTGCTGTCCCCGTGTCCTGGGGTTGTGCGGTTGGGTTTTGTCCCCTACTAACTGTTGGCCCTGGTGGCTGGTTTCATCGTGTTGGAAGGAAGGGTAAGGTCTCATTTGACAGTAGGGTGAAAGTGTGCCTTCGTGAGCAGGCTGCAGTGGGAGCTCATCATTTAATTGCCGGAGAGGTAAGACCGGGAAGCAGAAAATAGGCAAAGAGCAAGTGAAGTGAGAGGGAGACTTTGCGAATAGCTTAGCCGTGGGGCTATGTTAAGTCAGGACTTGCTTCTTCGTAGATACCGGTGAATGAAGCTCAAGACAAACCTCAAGCTGCCTTAACTCCGATTTGTCTAAAACAAATCCCCAAATCCCCTGCCAACCAGCACAAGCTGAACGCACAGCAAACACGATGCTTCCCGGAGCGGAGAATTCTGCATTTTCCTTTACTTACATTTCATTCATTCTCATTCCAATTTTTGGAAGACCTTCATTTTTAAATAGGGCCAGTTTCAGAGGGTGTCAGCTGGGCTCCACGAAACAGAAGCACCTCCAGTCTGCGTTGGGATCCTGCCAGTGTCCTCTTTCTGTTTTACAGTCAATTAGTTCCCTGTTTCTTGTGAGCCTTTGCTTCTCTCCAGATTTCTTTCTAGTTTCCTGATTGACTTTGTACTCGTTGTTAATTACCGTTCTCTGTGCTGGCTTTAAGAGGGTTAAATTTCTAATGCTCAGGTTTTGGTAGGGCCATTAATAGGTGGGACAGGAATGTTACAGACACATCTTTGCATTTCAGAAGCCCAGATATGAAGGCATATGTGCAAATACGATAGCAGCTTATTGTCCAGCTAGAATCTAAAATGTGTTGTTTATTGGAATATATTAACCATTGAATATTTTATAGACTATTCTGTGGGACCTGTGGCTACAGGATACCTGCTTGGATTGAGAAGATACCTGGTAGGACCTCGCCCACCTAACAAAAGCGTCAAAATTATGCACCAAATAAGATGGTCAGAAAACTAACGTGCCAAAGGTTTCTGAGCACGTGGCTTGATGACCGCTGAAGTCAGGAAGAGTCGGGCTAGGAGACCTTGACTCCACACAACCCGACCTGCAGATCCGTCATCTCCTTTGGGCCAGATCTGCAAGTTCAGGGAGGCGGTTAGGTGGAAAACGATCTCAGAAAAACAACTGGAAAACCTGAGCTTTCATTTAGGTTGGTTTAAGCTGCTGTGGAGCTTCCTCCTCAGTTCCTTAGATCGGCGTGGAACAGATGCTTTGAAAACCTTCAGAGGGAAAGCCTGTCAGTTTAAAAGTTTCTAAAAATTAAATAGTGCGTGGCCTTTTTTGCTGCTTCAGAACAGCAAAACTGGGATTGCTTTAAACTTGGAATTACCTTTTTTTCTTTTTCTTTCTTTTTTTTTTCCCCCCCAACACCCCTCCCAGATGAGCAGGATTTTTCTGCTTGTGCTGATGGGATGAGGTGTTGATGCCAAGATCAGCCCACACACGCACATCTTGCTAAACAAGAGGTGTACGGTGTACGCGCTGCAGGTAATTATAAGTGTTGCTTTCAAGTTTATTGCCACCCCAGAGTTTTGCCTCGGACATTTTTTTGCAGCGAGCTGACAGGGCTCTTTCTAAGCACTTTGGTCATCACATTCTCCCTCTGTCAAGATCCTTGCGTGGGCGAGAAAAGGTGGAAACGAAGCCAAAGCTTTTGATGGGGAGCGTTTGCAAAAGAACCTAAAGCTTTGCATGGCCCTATCTTGGGCGGGGATTTGAGCTGGCCCTTGAGCTAGTGACAACAGCAAGAAGATTTATCTGATTTTTCTCAATACCTGGACGATGTTACTATGGGAGTTTGCAGTTTCCAGTGTAACAAGATCCCATGTGGGTAAGGGGTTTTGAAGTCAGTTCTGATCCCCATGCAGCCATGTGATACAATGAACACATTGCTTAGCAGTGTCTGGAGCAAGCAGGGTTGCAGAAATTCATCCCTCAAAGAGAAGAACGGCATTTTCTCCAGGAAATGTACACAGGCACTGCAAGGAAGCTTTTTTTTTTATTTTTAAACTATTCACTAAGACTAACAGTTACTAAGATACTCGATTCACTCCGTTCCTAGCCTCTGCTGATCCTCTAGCTTTTGGTGAGCTGTGAAACCGTGATTCCCAGGCAAAGGAGTGTTCTCTCCTGTGGTGTCTCTCAGCGTTACCTCTTTGCATGAAAGCGAATCACTTCTCCAGCACGTGAAGCTGTTCTGGGGGGTCTGTCTGGCCGTGTGTCCGAGCCTACTGCTTTTCTTCAGAGTACAGCAGCTGGAGAGGAAACTCGCACCCGCCCTCCTTATCAGCGCAGCCTCCTGTTTTGAGGAGGGTTACGGTCCCCCCCCTGCAAGTTATCCCTGTTTCTCTGTGCTTTAACATGACCTTTTGCTAAATATACAGTGACCCCTTCTCAGCCTTGAGATCTTCGTTCTGATTTCTCTAGCCCTATTGTCGACGCTTGGCTTTCACTAATATATTCACAGCAACTAATCTGACACAACCTTGGGATTTGTACTTCATGAGTCCTGCCCGGCTGATCAAGGAGGAGGAGGAGGAGGAGGTCAGCCTTCTGACTGTGCCACTCTTCAGCTCTTCACAATCTTTAGGGTCCAGCTCCAGCTCTGGACCCCCACCCTGCAAAGGTGAGCCTAGCTCCTGCGGTGGGATGTCCTCCCAAGGCTGTGCCTTTGGTGGGAAAGCACTTCTGAGGAACTCTAGAGGGTTAAAACCACGGTTCTGAAACCAGCCTAGGGGAAAAGTCACATGCACAAGGGAGATTTTGCAAGTTGGTGCTTGCAGCTTGGGGTAATGAGAGGGAGCGCGGGGGCGCAGGCTTCCTGCCTTGGGAGAGCTGTGCCTGGTTAGTCCGTGGTCCCTGGGAGACGCAGGGAAGAGAGCGACCTTCCCTGACACAGGCTGGGGCTGCGGGACCAGAGACCTCCCCGCTTGGCGGTGGGACAGCGTGGCGCCTGGGCAGTGCAGAGTGGGATGATGGCAGATAAAAGTCAGTGAGGAGGAGGAGGAGGAGGAGGAGGAGGAGGAGGAGGAGGAGGAGGAGGAGGAGGAGGAGGAGGAGGAGGAGGAGGAGGAGGAGGAGGAGGAGGAGGAGGAGGAGGAGGAGGAGGAGGAGGAGGAGGAGGAGGAGGAGTGAATGAACATAAAACTCACATGCAGAATACACATCACACATGTTGTGCTTGGGGAT
>NW_008795575.1:878397-896368 GCF_000699145.1 Aptenodytes forsteri
CTCCCCAGGAGCAGGAGAGGTGAGCTACCAGGTAAGCCTCTGCCGGCTGCTCTGGAAATGAAGCAGAAGGACTTGCTGAATGTTTCTCTGCTGTTTAGCTAGGGCTTGGAGGTGTCCTAAAAAGAAGGTCCATAGCCTGAAGGAGGCAAAGTCACCGGAGAAATGTTGGTATTGCATAAAGAATAAGAAGAGATGTAGAGAGACACAGAGCCTAGGGAGTGCAGGAGATGAGAGGATGCCCCTCGTGTTAGCACAGGAGGAGGCAGAGGAAGATTTGGTGGGACCAATCTCAAAAAAAGAGCAGTCGTTCTGCGGTAAAAGCCAACAGAGCCAAACGAGTCTATGCTGCACGAAGAGATGAAAGCAAAGCTGTTGTCGCCGATGAGCTCATCCCGGCTGGGGAAGGCTGTTTCCTTCCTGCAGCCCCGGACGGGCTGGGGAAGGCTGAGCTGCCCTGACGCTGCTGCACCCTTTGCTGTCATCTCCTGGGGACTGTCCTCCAGGGACTCAAAATGCTTGACATCTAAGCCAGAGAGCCTTGATTCATCTCCAACTTAACATGACAGCAGCAATGACAGGGTGGTAGGTTTTAATTAGGTTTTCCTTTTGTTTCCGCAGGTTTTTCACTCTCTGCCTTGCTGCTGTTTTGCGTGGGTTTTTCTGTCTTGTTTTTCACTTTCCCTTCTGCTTGACACTAACCTGAAGGGATGGAAGGCAAGAGGGGAAAGGAGTGAGAAAATTCACTGTTGGGATCCACTTTTCGGTGCTGGGAGACGTGCTCTGTAACACGTGCCTGCCCATGCTCGGCAAGGAAATCGCACTGGCGAGCCGCGCTCAACGTACAGCAGAAGCGCTCCTCACCTGTGCCGGTGAAGAGCAGGTGCTGTGCCCATCCCGTGTACACACACACTGCACACCTCTTGTGCAACGTGTACCATGGCCTGATTCCTGTGAGTTTCCAGCCCTCTGCAGGTTTTTTTCTGCAATCAGAAGAACCTTTTGTGTTGTTTCTCTTGCCTCAATTTCCTTTCCGACAGTCCTTCAACCGGTGACTATCCTGGCTTTGTGCAAGGGGGTAATTGCAACAACAACCATCAGTCAAAAATAAAGCAATCCTCTTCGTAAGGAGAGCGGATGAGCTCCGCAAGGGACCCTTACACCAAGAGTCAGCAACAGGCTCCTGGTGCAAAATTAAGACAGACCAGAGGTTAAAAAGTAAATGATAGTTTTGGAGAGCCAGCATGGATGCAGCTGAGCCACGTGAGTGGAAGATAATTGAAAAGTAAACTTCAGTCTTCCAAGCATTTGCTTTAATAACCACCCACAGGTCCTGGCTGTAGGTTAGAGACCTACGTCAACAGTGTTTGCCTGGAAAACCCGTGCGCACAGAGCCTGCTGCCAGGACGTGCCCCGTCGGCTTCTGGCACTGCCCGTGGCGAAGAGGAGCGAGGAAAGGAAAGCAGAGACCCTTAAAGGCTTCACTGCTGCTGGGTGAGAGCTCCTGCTTTCCTCTGCCTTCAGTGGATGCATTTTTCTTCCTTATCTGCACTGCTTCCTTTGTGTGGTGGGGAATTATCCACCGCGCCAGTGAGCAGGGTGCATTGCTTCCAGGGAGGGGCATTTACACTGGCTCCACTTTCTTCTGAAAGTGCCTGCCGAAACCAATAGCAAAAAGCCTGTTGGCTTTGCAAGGAGAAATCCTGCCTATTCCTTGACTAATTGTTTACAAAATATGAATATTTAAGGATGTCGGGATAATTTAAGGATAACTTTTCCACCTATTAGCAAAAAAAAAAGTAATTGCAGCAGAAGGTGAGCCTGTGCATACTGCAGTCGTGGCTGGCTAACACCTACCTGGTGATAACATCCACAGGGAGCGGGGTCCAAAGAGCAGAGTACACCCAAGTGGTCTGTGCTGCTACCCTCTATTTGCTGTCTCTGCAAGATCTGGGATTTTCTTTTCCTCTTTTCAGGGCTAGAAAATGCTTCTTTGCTCATGGAAAGCAGGATCTCGAGGAAGTCGTCAGTGGGAGTGTGAATGAAAATTTCACAATCTGGTCCCCAACGAGGAGAACAAGCAGCAAGCCGGCTGCCTGATGCCCTGGGGCTGAATCGGTGTTTCTTGGCAGTGAAAGATAAGGCGGATATACAAAGTGCTGAATTTCTGACAATACAGACATAGACACCCTCAAGGAGAGGCACCTTCAGCATGGCCCATAAAAGCCAAGCTGGTGGAATTGAGAAAAATGGGTCACTTTCCTCCATTCTCTATTGTAAGAGTGATTTAAAGGAAGGATCCCTGCAGTGGGTGAAAGGTAAGCGAGCAACTTGTGGATGATAAGGAGAAAGGCAGTACTGAGTACAGCACCCTTAAAATAACAGAAGACAGATTTTTCAAAGATGCTCATTAACAGCATCTCATTTGCAGAAGTAACTAAAGATTCTGGATGTTTCAGCATTTTGGGGAGGGGATGGACACCCTTTGACTTTTTTGGAAAGCCTGGTATATAGGAATGAATGATCATCAACCTATTGAAAATCAGGACCGTGGAAGTCCTCTTCTCTTAGCCTTCAAAAGTCAAGGAATATTTGGGAACCTCGACCTGTGCTTTCCAAGTGACTCCCTTCCCTGGTAAAAATTTGCTCCCTCTCTGCAGCACTACTTCCGAAACTGCCCGTACAGAGGCAGAAAGCAGTGCCATGGATGGCTGTTTGCACCGAGACCTCCACGCGCCATTCAGCAGGGCACGCTTTTTGCCTGCTCAGTTCATGGCACCTCCTTAGTGATCAGTTTTTGCAGGGGCGAAGCAGCTCCTGTCACTCCAGCACGCTCCAGCAGAGGTCAAGGAGCTGAGACCCTCTGCAAATCTCAGGTATCTGAGCTTGGCACCCAACTTGCTAGACTTTGTGCCAAGCAACTTGACCAAAGCCATGGAGAACAGGACAGCCGAGCCCAAGGCTGAGGCCATTTGTTTTTATTCTTGCTTTACACTCACTGCCTCCACTGCTCTGTGTCAGGAGGAGATTAGCCCCGGAAAACAAACAGGACCTTGTTATCCTGGAGGTTTCAGATGCATCTACTCTTCCCTTTTTGACTTGATGCAGTCACGCCCTATTGTAATATAATTGCTTCACTTGGCATCTCCTGTTCCTGAGCAATGAAGAGATGATGAGGATGGAGGGCATAAGTGGGAGAGAAGGGAAGGGTGGGCGCACGCTGTGTTTCAGCTCTGGGAGAGCACTGAGCAGGCAGTGTCAGCAGGAGCAGCCCCAGGGGACGCCTGGCTGACCCCGGATCTGCAAAGGGGAAGGAAAGCTGCGTGAAACATTTCAGTGAAACGGGATGTCATCTGTACACGCCACTTCCTCAGACCCGATCTCTTCCTCTTGATGTAGCGCAGCTTGTGTAAACTCTAGATGAATGCCAGATGGGATGCCTGGAGTTCACAGCTCTCCTGTGCCGCCCCAAGGCTGCTCTGCCTCAGCTCCGAGCAGCCTGCTCCTCAAATCTAGGGCAGGCTGTCCTCACTTTCTAGGCTCCTGACTGCAACTTGGGTCTCTAGATTACATCTCTGATCATAGCCCTAGCTGAAACTGGGAAGCTGAGAGCCTTGAGCAGAGCCATGCTGCCCAGGAGCACTGCTGGAGCGGGGACCTGGATGCTGGAGGATGTATGGGGCTCATGCTCCAGGGCAGCCCTGCCACATGCCAGACAATGTGATTATTGGAAAGCACTTTAATCTCATTGCTCAAGCTTTTTCTTGTGGTGGGTGGGGTGGGTAGGCAATGGGTGATCTCTCTAAGAGGTAGATAGCCTTAGCAACACCGAGCAGCTTGAGTCCATTGTCCTTTCAGTTAGGGATCAGTGAGGCAAGGCATTATCCTGCTGAAGATCAGAGCATCATGTTATCTCTGATTGCTCGCTCCTGGAATGTGTTTGGGGTTTCCTCCCTTTTTGTAGGTTGTTTCCTTATAAGGGACTTCAGGCTGCTTCCAAAGCTCCTCGTGATGTTCTTAGAACCGTCCAAGGGGGGATTCTGGATCCATTTAAAACACGTCAGGGCAGTCTGCGTTCCTCAGCCTTCCCTTTGCCACGTGCTCCTTAGCTGCTGGGATAAAAACCCATGCCAGAGCCGTGCTCATGACTCCTTTGGGCTCTTGCAGAACCCCTCAATGGCCAGGTGCTCATGGTGCTCAGCATGGACAACAACTGCTCAGCCACCTCCTTTGACATGGAGCTTTGTGGAGAGAAACTGAAGTCCCTTGGGGTTCAGGTAAGCTCCTCATGCGTTATCTCCCCTGCGGACGCTGTAGGAGTGAATGCTAGCTGGATTAGCATCATTTGCATTTTCGCCCACATCACAGACAGCTTTTCTTTTTTTTGGTTTGAGAGTCACTTGTTTCAGTTTAACTTCAGTCTATTCCCCACGGACTGCAAGTCAACTGTAATGATCTTGGCTTAAACCCCCGTGAAGAAACCCCTTCAACATAGGTTCTAGTGAATTGCTTGAAAGTCACTCTGATGGGATGGAGCATCCCTGGGACAATCTGTCTTGTCTTGTCCTTTGTGATAAAAAGGGGGTTTTCTCTTGTGACTTTCCCTGCACTTTCCGGGGAGATATTACTCGCTAGTAATATCTCCCCTGCACTTTCCGGGGAGATATTACTCGCTGCAAACGAGGCAAGAACACAAGTTTTTGGCCTGTGACAGCTGTATGGATGAGATTGGAGGTGCGCTCTGCAGGAGGGTGCTCTGGGACGCAGTTTGCAGTTGCAGTGCCGGCCTGGCCCCACGATGACCACCCAAGCTAGTTCTGACGGGACTAGGAGCCCGAAACTGGAGGGTGGCTCTATTTTTCTGTTTGCTGCCTGAGCAGGTGGCAGCGGATCAATGGAGAAGGTTAATCCAGGATGCTGTCCTGAAGCCTGAAGTGAGACGGTACATGTTCTACAACTCCAGGGCGTTCCAGATAGCCATCGCCGTGGTAAGGACAGTGAGGTCTCTCGCAGGCTTGCCATAGACATGCGCTTGCTGAAATGCATTAAGACCTACACCTGGGGTTCTTGTGTCCAGGGAGGGACAGAGGTTTGGGTGGGGAGGAGACACTGGTTTTCACACATCCTAGGGGGCTCCTTTGGAAATCCCAGTTCACAGAATTTTTGTAGATGGAGGGCAAGGAACCTTCTCCAACCCCTTGCTGGTAGTCCCACCGAAGCGGGCTGTCTGTGGCTGGATAACCAGCATATGCTGAGGTAGTAGTACCTACATCAGACTTTTTCTTTTAACTTGATTTTAGAAATCTGTAGGTATTCTGGTCCTGATGCTAATTTAGACCAATGGACCAGTCAACTTTGGTTACTGAGGTGATTGTCTAGTCTTGTTTGTCTTCTTCTGGTGAGAGAAGCTCCTCCAGAGACCCCAACCATTAGCATCTACCGTAAGGAATCTACTTTCCAGCGTGCTGAGGGTGTGATAAAATCTGACTCCTTCATTTTTGTTGCATTTATTTTTTTGGATAGCCATTATACATGTCTTCTCCTCCTTTCACTAATATTGTAGGAACTGGTGTTCAGCGTTTTGAGGGTTTTGGTGCCTGTTTAGTGCAAATGAGTTATGTTATTGCAAGATGATGCTGTGACATGCTGTGCTGTACACGTCATATTTGCTTCTAGGCAATCTCCTGCCCAAATGCATCCTATCTGAAGTAAAGGTCGAATGAATTCAGTTTTGCCTGTCTTTATGCAAAGGCCAAGTTTGTCAGTCCTTAACATAGTCCTTGAGCCCGGCGTCAGTGTCCACCACTTGAGCATTACTGTAATTGCGTCGTCTCTGCACCACCTTGAGCGCTTTGACATAGGAGCTTTCTAAATACAGGAACTATTAGAAGTATTATCAATATGCCTTAGTGAGGGCATTTCTTATCTAAATGGAAGAACTCAGTTGAAATCCTTCCTAGGTATGAATCATCATTAATAATTCACTCTCCGTCTTTGATGACTGGTAATTTTTTATAATAAACTAGGGGTCACTCAGTCCTTCTAGTCCTTTATTTCCACTATTTATTATTGGAAAGAACTTCTGTCCTTTCTCACCCTCTGAAAATCTCGTGTGACTTAATTTATGGTAAGGTTCACCCTGGGAGAAGGGACTGGTAGTTTTCTTCTTCCCTTGACTTTTCTCACTTTCATAGTTTTGTGAGTATCATCAGTCTCTCTGGGTTTTTGTAGGTTTTCTACATGTCTCTCTGGACAAACATTTACTCCACAGTCCAGCTGTGTTCCTTTGGACGCTACTGGGAGGCCAGCGTGCTGGTGACCCTGGCTGCCGTAGTGGTCACTGTAGTTGTGATATTGATTATCGACCGCCGCCAGAGGAAGGTAAGAGGAGGCTGCTTGTGTGTGGGCACGCTGCGTGCGGGGAGCGGGACTCCCTCCCACCAAAGCGCTGGGACCCAGGTCGTCTCCTAGATGCATATGAAAAACATAGTTATCCAGGGAGGAAGGAATATTTTTACAGCAGGCTCGGAGATCAGGTTCAGGCAAGGGATATTTTACAGCCAAATTAGGTGTCGTAATGCCTAAAAAGTAGGTGTTGGAGCCCGGCAGGCTGGCTCAAAGCGCCTGCTGTTGCTGGAGATAAAGCAACCATTGCAGAACGCGGTTCGCACTCCCACGGCTGGTGGGAAGCCACGGGGGCTCGCCAGCAGAGCCGGCTCCTGCCCTGCTTCTGACGACAGTCCTCGCAGTCTCGGCTGTGTGCAGCCATTAATAGCATCGTTTACTTGTGTCGCTGCGGTGCTCTGGACCTTGCAAAGGGTCCAGAACAAAAAGGCAGCTCCTAACCCGTTGAAGTTGCAATAAAATTATAAACCCGAGGTAGACTGGGCAATAGAAGGAAACAGGGAGATGACGTTAACATGAGAAGCAGCCAGCCTGCAGCATCCACTGCTTCATTGTGTCAACTTTTGTTTGTAGGAATCACAGGAGTATGGAAATTTCTAAGGAGTGATCTGAAGAATAATATTGGAAAGGATTGATTCAAAATCCAGAGGGGTCTTGGCACTGATTTTAATGGATTTTGGCGCAAGCCTCTAATGACAGCTGTGCAGTGATTCTTCCAAAGGGAAACCTGGCAAATGTGCAGGTGCACGGAGGTTTAAGAAATGAGTCCTTCACTCAGGGACTGCTGAGGAAGGAAGGGAGAACATGATACTGGGAGTTGCCCTTCAGATATCTTGTCTACAAGGGAGAAAATCTTTAGTGAGATTTCTGGCTGCGCAGACATCCGCTAGCGGTGGCTAGGCCAATACCGATGGCTGGTGACAATCTTGCCTGACTGCAGACTGCTCTTGTCACTGCTTTTCTTTCAGAGACGTGGTATTTGGGGTTATGCAGCTGCGATTTGTAGCTGTAGGCTGGCCCAACTTTTGCTGTAGAGCATGTTAATTTTTCCTGCGTTCTTTAATAGATAAATATGAATACAGATGTGAGGCTGGCAGCTGTCAATGAAATCTTTATCAAACACGGTTTAATACTGGGGATTACAGATGCCCTGGATGGGCCACACAACATCCTACAAGTATCCTTTCTGTAGGGAATCATTGGTACCCCTCCTGGGTAGCTAATGACGTGGAGGTATTTATTGATGTTATGATCCATGAGGATTTCCAGTGGGTGGGATTTCTAGGATTTGGTTTTTTCTCCTATTGGATGGCATGAAGGATTGGGTATTTTTTTCTTCTCCTATAAGTGGGGATTGAGATATGCCCAAAGGAAATAATAAGTCTAAAAGACTGACGTGGGCTTAGTCCTTTGGGCAGGCAGTTATTCCTGAAAGTATATTACACTTACATGACAGTGATGATTCTTACTATAAGCAGAGTGACAGCAATGTGCCTATGGCAAAAAAAATCCCAACATGGAGAAAACCAGAGTCCCCATCCCTGGGAGCTCATGTTCTGCCTTGCAGAGACAAACTAAGCCAACAGCATCCAAGTGCCTCTGCTCTCCAGGTGATTTGTAGTCCTGGGCTCCCTCCTTCAGGCACATTAGAGAACTTGATTTCGCGGGGCGCGTGCCTGGCAGCCAGGTCTGTAGCTACCAAGCACTTCTGACCTTCGTGGCCTTTTAAAAATGCAGGTTGAAGAAACGAGGTAGGGGGAGGCTCATTTGCTGCTTTTTAGACATACCTTTTCTGGACTAGACAAAGATTTAGGGGAGAGAAGAGAGTTTGAAGACAGCATGAAAGTGTTAAAGAAAGGTGAGAGAGATGGTCTCCCAGATTTTCTGGTGGACCTCCCCCCCTGCCATATACACAGAGAGGTATAAAACAGAAATGGAGAGGGAACCCAAGCTGAAACAGAGGGCCAGAGAAGGGGGCGGGAAATACCTCAGGAGGGCTGGCAGGGGTGAAGTCATGCAGAACAAGGAGGAAACACTTCAGAACCTGAATTACACGTTTGTTCAGACCAGCATAGTTTTGCACCTCAGTAAGTAAGGACTAATCCAAGGAGCCTCCACCTCTACCTACGCGTCCCAGAACTGCCTGAGAGCAGAAAACAACCCAAGGATTTACAATTTCTCAGTCTGCTTTAATGTCAGATCTGTTTTAACCCTCTGGCTTTTATGTTGTTCCTGAATCCCCTTGATGATGGCAGCTTGAGTAGATATACAAGGGCAGACCTTTGGCTGCCTTCTGGGGGTCTGCTGCTCTCAAAGCTGGCAGGACTCACAACCCCAACAAGTTGCTCTTGGTAGACTTTTCACAAAGAGTGCCTCCATCCTGAAGACAAGCACCAAGTACAGTAAATTTTGTAAAAAATAAATAGAATGAATCCCTAACAAAGGAAAGAAAGCAGGAAGGAGTTTAGGGGAGCTAAGTCAAGGTGACCCACCAGTTTATTTAGCTGTAAGGCCACTGAGATGAGAGACGGGCAATGGCCCCGGGTTATGCCAGTTTTCACCCCCCCAGGCTGCAGGAGGCGTGCGAGGAGGACTGGCTGCCCTCTGGGGCAATGTCCCCCTTCCCTGCCACCCCCTTCCCTTCCCCTTTACCTTGAGATTTTGCCTTAGCCCAGACCCTCTTGGCTTAAAATGAGCCCTGCGATGTGTTATTTGGTTCCTGTGTCCTGAGCATGGTAGACTTTTCACAAAGAGTGCCTCCGTCCTGAAGACAAGCACCAAGTACAGTAAATTTTGTAAAAAAATAGAATGAATCCCTAGAAACAAAGGAAAGAAAGCAGGAAGGAGTTTAGGGGAGCTAAGTCAAGGTGACCCACCAGTTTATTTAGCTGTAAGGCCACTGAGATGAGAGACGGGCAATGGCCCCGGGTTATGCCAGTTTTCACCCCCCCAGGCTGCAGGAGGCGTGCGAGGAGGACTGGCTGCCCTCTGGGGCAATGTCCCCCTTCCCTGCCACCCCCTTCCCTTCCCCTTTACCTTGAGATTTTGCCTTAGCCCAGACCCTCTTGGCTTAAAATGAGCCCTGCGATGTGTTATTTGGTTCCTGTGTCCTGAGCATCCCGTGGGCACCACCTGCCTTTGCTCCACTTCAAGGGCTGCGGAGGGGGAAGCGTGGAAAGACCCCTTCCTTAACCCTGCCCGTCCCAGCTGTGGTTCGTGCACTTCAGCTCGGAGCGCTGCCTCCAGTCCTTGTCAGCCCACATCATGGACCTGCAGAGGACACGAGAGGTAAGTGACGGCAGACACAGCCCGAGCTCCCGTGGTGACACGTGCAGGTCCACCCCTATGCACTGGCTTCGGTGGGGTGGAGGTGGACAAGGAGAACCAAGTGTTTGAGTGTCCTCCTGGGCATCCCTGCTGTGAACTGGGAGCTGGACAGACTGGGAGGTGGATAAACTGCATCTGTCGGTGCCTAGTTCAGCAGGAATTTGTTTAGGCCCTGTGGTACGTGTGTGTCTGGATAATTAACTATACAACTTTAATAAAGGAAAGTCATCAAGAACCAAGGGCAAATTTTGAAAACACGCGTCACAACTTGAAATAGCCGACACCTGGAGCTGTCCTCCTGAAATAAATTGGATAGCCTGAGGAATAAGTAAACACTGTACTTGGTTAACTGTATAAAAATTTTGTCCTCTTGGCCTTCAGAAAATGTTTTCCTCTATGCGGGTGTATAATATACAAACACCGCACTCTCCTGCACTGAATTGCCCTTGCTGACCACGGCTGCGGGATGAGAGGTGAGGGGGTACAACTCTCTGAAAATCTCAAGGCTGCTCATTTCCCTGGATGAACCGACAGATGCAGATCAGGAGATGGACACTAACACACCAATTCACATATTGGCTGCTATAACTCATATAGTTTTTTTAAAGACAAGATTCTCCGTGCCAGGCTGTCACCATCATGCTGGGAGCAGTCGCCGGCACAAGAGGCAGCTGATGGCAGCGGGGCTGTGGGATGAAGACACTCAGCTCCAAGTGCTGGGCATGGCTTTTGGCCAGTGCTCTTTTTTGCTCTTGGGATGATAACTTCCAGGAGTAAAAAACATGCAGGAGGAAATCGTGCCCTTTAAAGACAGCACTACTGCCTGCCTTTGGACATCCCCAAAATCTCTTTCTCTTCCAGTCGGGCTTGCGGCACAGCCTGGACCAGCTCTGTGTGGTTATGGAGGCAGCGGTTCAGCCCGACCCGGGGACAGAGGAGGAGGCTTCGCGTGAAGAGTCCCCTCTTTTATCCAGCAGGGTGAACCTAAATAAAGAGCCTGTGACATGCAACAAGCTGCTCCGCCTCGTGCCCGAGGGCCCACCAGAGGTAATGAGAAATATCCCTCCCCCATGGACAGAGGTGCCGAATCACCTCCCCAGGCACCTCAACTCCAAAATTCATCCCAGCAGCTGCCAACCATGGGGACACCTCCTTCTTCACCAGCAGGAGCACTTGGAAGCCTGGAGGTCCACACACACCTTCTCCAGCCCTGGCACTGCTGAGCAGTTAATGCTTACTGAGCAGCTAATGCTTAATCCTTGAGGAATTCATGGACTAGGCTTTTCCTTGCTGGTGGCCAGGGGTCCCTGTTTGGAAGCCAACCTCTCCCCAGGGTCTGTGCAGGGACCCAGCGCCTGTGTCCGGGCTGAGGATGAGGCATGGCCATGCTCAGCCTTTGTCTCCTCCATGGAGCATGCCTTCAAAGACTTGTACTGTGCTGAGCAACAAATGTGTCCTCATTCCCGCTCAGCAAGAAGCTTCAAAAGGGATGATTTTGATTTATTTTACAGTTTTCTGCTCGCTGTTACTAAGCGAATTCGGTGCAGGTGACATCCCTGCAGATTGAAGCTCTCTGGCTGTCTACAGGCAAAGAAAAGCACCAGGAGGCAGTGACAGAGCAGGCAGGTCCCCAAGCAGCCTGGCTCCCCGGCCACCCACTGTCAAGTGGTCATTTCATGTCACTCCCCTGTGGGGACAGTGTGCCAGCACTGCTGACCAGAAGGGGATCTGGGACAGTTATATATGCCATTGGCTCCTGTCCTGTTTCTTTCAGACGAGGACAGTCCTTGAATGAGGGAGCAAATGGTATTTAGTGTATCATCCACTCTTCCTGCAGGTAGATGCTTTGCTCTGACACCTCTCGTTCTCGTTCCAGGTGATGGCCCAGCAGCTCCTGGTGATCTTCAGTGGATGCTACGTCCGGCTCCTGGTCACCGGCCGACTCCCTCGGGCCATGGCAGGGGGGCACCTGGAGCACAGCAGCGTGCCCTGTCTATGCCAGTTCATTAAGACCACCGCACTCAACACACACCAGAGCTGGTTCATGGGCAGGTGACCGGAGGGGGCTGGAAAACGCTGAAATAAAAGCTGTCCGTACACAACAGTGTGAAGAAGCCGTGGGGCAGAGGAGAGGGCTGTAATCGCTCATCCTGGACTTACCCGGATGAACGAGTGGAAATATGATGCTAATAAAGCATGCAAGACACTGACCAGAAAGCTGTTTATCTTTGAGACCTTCTGCCTGCCCACTGGCTTTGTGCGAAGGAGCTGCTTTGGGGGCAGAAAGAATCCAGGGACAGCCTGGAGCTCCCTTGGGAAATTTCCCACTGCTCTTACCTGGGGGCCTTGGAGAGCCGCAGGGAATACCTACAGGTGCCAGCCCCATGCCTTCAAAATAAAGTATGTGGGGGTTTTTTAGCACAAGGAAGACAGGGAAAAATCTGTGCATAGCAGTGTTCTAAATGTGATGCTTGCTCTAGATTATGTTTGTGTCATGTAGTTGTCAGTGACAGTGAGCTTTGTCCTGTAAGAGAGATGGACGTCTCGGCTGATGACTTGGCAAACTTTCCATTTAAGAACCAGCTTGGGACAGTGCTTGGTACCTGCCGCTTCTGCTGCCTCCCCTGGAGGAAGGTGATGGACATCTTGATGATCCATGGGATGAGGCCTTAAAGAAGGCACTGTGCACTGTGTAGGGCATCCTGGAGCACGGCTCTTTTTAGACTCCCCTTTCTGCTCCATTTGGGACAGGCTGATTTCCTTTGGTTTTCCTTTCCTCCTTTCCTCCTCGTTGCGTTTGCACACAGCATATAAGAGGAGGCAGTGGTGAGCAGGAGACCTCGACATTTGCCTGGAGTCCATAAGGGAATGGGAAGTGAAGTGCTGTAAGCCTACAAGAGGTTGTGTGCTCCAGTAGTGCCTGTGAATGGAGAACTGCTGTATGGTCCAGGTACTGCTGGTGTCCTCCTCTGTCCCCAGAGCGAGGCATTTCCATTAAATTCAGGTGACTGCATGCACTGACGTTTACCTGACCACCTAACCACATGATCTGGTGGTGATAGCTGTCCTAGGAAGTGGCAATGGTCAGAATAAAGAGTCCTAAGGTCTGTGTTTTCCAGCCTTCCTCTGGCTGAGTGTGCAAAGGAGATTCGGATCTGTTCTGCACCTTCCAGCCTGCCCACCCTCCTTCCCTCCCGACCTCCCGCAGAGCCCCACAGCCTCCCGGGCAGGGCTTGTGCCTCTCCCACCTGAACAAAGCTCTGCACAGGACCCCTGCCCTGCACAAAGCCAGGAGGGTTTTAAAATCAAGGTCCCTAGTTTGTATGCATCCCTCAATTGTGTACGTTCCATCTTGCCACTGAGCATCTCCCCTTCATGTGATATTGTACCAGAAGGCCAAACTATCGCTCAGGGTGGTAGCAAGAGAGCTGAGCCCTGGAGGCCAGGGTGCTTAGTGCCAGCTCTGCCCAGGGGTGCGGGATGACTCTGCTGTTTCTATCACAAGCAATGGTGAGACAAGATCCATCTCTTCCTACATGAGCAGCAAGGCACAAGCCTCTGCAGCGAGCCCCGGGGCTGCCAATGTACAACCCAAGCATCAGTCTGTTCAAAGACTGTAATGACAGCAAACCCCTTCCAGGAGAAAAAAACACCGTGCTCCCAAACAGCTTCTTTTCATGCAGCTTTATTTCTGGTTCAGCTTGGGCTGTCACAGGAAGGGGTCGGGCAGATTCCTCTCCGCACATGCGGAGTTTGCGATTCTGCTGTCATTGGTCTCTGTGATGGCGCGGGGGTTTGCTAGAGGGGGGATCTGACTGTGGTCCCTGCAGCCCCTCTGCTCTCTGGGTGCTGCGCATCACGCCGGGGTGCTGGCTGCCCAGTAAGCACAGCTTCACCAGCTTACTGGGCATGTGGAAGGAGATTGTACAAAACATCATGGGATTTCCACAGACCTAAGCTCCAAGACTCCTTACTCCAGCTCACGAGCTGATTTTGCCTTCATGGAAATAGTCTGAATGTATACCAATATCGTTAGGAGCACAATTTGGTTTCACAGTATAAAAATCCAATTTGCTGCTAGGATACAATGGCTCTTCCCCTGGTGCTCCATGGCCCAAAGGTGCAGGAGCATCTAATACACATCGGTAATCTTTTTTTTCTGCCAACTAGAAAATTCTGGTAATGAGAGAGAGACCGATCAGGACATTTTCTATTGTTGTGCTTCTATGTTGAGAGCAGATACAGGAGGGATTTGCTGATATTTTCTGATCCCTGGGCTGCAAGATTCCCACAAAATGGATTCCCTGGGGAAACTGGTGGGAAGAAAGCTCGTGGCCTTCAGGGAGAAGGACCACGAGGGCTTTTACCCTCAGGACCTGCAGGGGTGGTCTTGGATGGGGTCACTGTTCCTGGAAAGCGAGGATCTTGCTTGGGGGGCTGCTGATACCTCTGCCTTTACATCTGCAAATGCACAAGCATCAGAGAAAAGAGAGGGATTCAGGATTAGCCAAGGGGCAAGATTATTGTTGAAGGGCAAGGCTGGGGTGTGAACTGCCAAAGTGCTTGGAAAAACCTCCTGATGGGAACCGTAAGCAACACGAGGTAAGTGCAAGGGAGTCAGGCCAGGTTTATGACACAGAGAGCTCTCCAGCAGAGCCCACCTTGCTGCAAGGAGGGGATAAAGCTCTGCAGTTTCCAAACCGTGACCTGGACCTGATCATCCACGTTTCCCAGCCGGATCTGTGCTCTGCTGAGCTGTACGCTCCTTGTGCTCTGTCCTGGGCCACCTTTCCCTGGGGTGCTGCAGAGCTCACAGCTGTGGGCTGCTCCGTGCTAAAGAGAGGTGCAGACCACCACTGCCCTTCGCACTGGAGCAGCCCCCTGCATCCACAGCAGCTGAGGGGCCGGTGTGCCCGACCAGCCAGAAAGGCATTGGGTCAGACGTGCTAGTGCCAACTGGGGCAGCTCCCCTGATTGTGATAAACACCCGGCAATTAACTGCGGAGAAGGAGCTTAACTTCTTTGCTCAAAGGAGGAGTTTGATTCCTCTCGCTAATACACCCAAGTGCCTGCCCTGCTCTTCCCATCCGGGGCCTCTGCAAAGTCCTGGCTCCCATTGCAGGCCAGATGACTAACACTCTTCTTTTCCTTCATATGCACTTAATTAAGGCATTAGTGAAGGGAGACATCCTTTTTCCCCCACCTCCTCCCCCCATTAAGGATCCAGCTGTTTTTTTAAGGGAGAGGTGATATTCTGGAGATTTAAAGGGGCCCCCCTAGGCATGCAGTTCCCCCCCCCGCTGCCGCACACAGCACATGGGAGCAGCAGAAAGGGAATGGCTCAGCCCTACATCTTCCCTGCAAGTCTCCTGAGACAGCCCTAAGCTCCTGGCAGAGGTAGGAGACCACAGGGCACGACCTGACCGCTGTGGCAGCTGCCTGGGAATGTGCTTGTGCCTGGATGCAGCTCTGGGTATGTTTGCACAAGAGCAACCAGGAGTGACTCAGCTGAACCAGTGAAACTGGTATTGGTGGGGCAGATCTTTCCCATGTTGAGATTCCTTTGTCTGCTGTTCAAATATCATTTCATTTTGACTGAGCTTTAACGCCTGAGCAGCACAGCCAGGCGATGCAGGAGCAGCTCCCTGGTGAGTCCCCCTCGCTGGGAGCAGCCCCTGCAGCTGGGGCAGGGATGAGGAGCCGGGAAAGTCCTTGCCGTACCCGCCGTGCTGAATCGGGGGCGGCCAGGAGGAGCAGCTGCTCTCGGGGCATCGCGTGAATGATCTGCAAAGTCGTAGCGATTTGTGTGTTTTAAATGGGCCAGGAAGGGGCTGGGGAAAACTGGCAGCAAGGACAGAAATCTCTCACTGCCAGCTGGGGTGCATGGTGATGCATTTTGGTATTTAGCAGGGTGCCTAGAATAATAAAGATTGCCCCAGGGAGATGTAGCTCTGGGGAAGCGGTGTTTCAACAGGTTACATCCACTCACCCCTCTGATTACCCCCAGAGTAAGTCTGTCCTCCCTTCCAAAGGCTGCTATTTGCTCATCCTCTCTGTCAGGGGCTGGGATGCAGCCATGACATTTAAAGGCAAAACCCAGCGAGGGAAGATAAAGCAGGAAAGAAAATAAACTTTTGCAACTTCTACCTGTTACGGTTCTTCCTCATACAAAGCACCCAGCTCTGAGGAAGACTATGGTCACTGGAGCACAGGCAGGGAGGGATGGGGACCCAGCGCATCTCCCCTGTGGGAAGGGCAGCAGCTTGCCCGAGGCAGCGGGCAGCAGGAGGTGCCCCCCTGCCCCATCCCAGCCTGTGAGCCCAGGCAAGCCCTGGCCCCTCCATCCCCAGCGTGGTTGGGGCTGAGGTGTGTGGATGTCCCCATCCCCAGTGAGCTGCAGACTTACTTTGGTGGCAGCTGCGGGGGGCTGCCTGCGCCGGGCAGGGTGGTGGCTCCTGGTGCTCCCGGCTGCACAGGGTCCCCATCTTCCTGGCCACATAGCGGCAGGCTGGTGGGAAAGGGGAGACCTGTCTGCTCGCTGCAGCAATGCAAAACACCAGCTACCCAAAAAAATCCCTCCCCAGAGAGCCCAGAGTGGGACCTCTTCGTGAGCTGGTGATCCTCGCAGAGGAGGATCAGCTGGGGGTTGTGCTGGACCCGTGGCAGGTTATGGCCAAAAGTAACAGAGGAAATGGAGGGGACTGGATTTAATGGGCTAAAAGAGAGTTACTGTGCCTGGTGCCCTGGCTGTGTTTCAAACAACTCCAGCAGCAGCCTTTCTCCTCCCACAAGCCAAGGCCATAAAATATGCAGAGTATTTACCATGCAGAAATCCCTCTAAGCCCTTTTGCCTCAAACGAGAGGTTTTCTTACCGTTGATGATTACTCAAACCATTTTCTCCCGGGTTCAGCAAAGCTGTCCTTTTCAGCCAGCCTGTCTCTTCCTCTCTCTCCTCTCGCAGTCAGCTCTGCAGTGGTTTTATTTCTTTACAGCCCAGCTTCCTCCTTCCTTCCCTCCTGCGGGGATGTTGTTCCAGTAACACCCGGTCACGCATGGGGAGGCAGGCTCAGCCCGGCTGCACTGTGCCGGGCGTGGGATCTCTGCATCTCCCGGAACAGAGAAAGCACTCCAAGCATTGGCTGTGGGCAGTGGCACCGAGGTTTGAGCCAACCATGCCAGAAAGGCGGCTTGGCCTTGGCTGGAGGATCTGCTGTTGGTGCTCTGTGGCCGATGGAGGACCTGGCTTTGAGATGTGGGGAGGTAAATCTTGTGCTGCCATCTCTAAGCTGAGCTGGAGAGGAGCGCTGCAGCGTGCACTTTGCTTGTATGGAGCAGGGGTGAGGAAAGGGATGTTTCCTCTCCTTTCCTATTGCTGTCTAAGCACTGCAGGGACATGAACGTCCTTCCCTCCCCCAGCCAGACCTTCAAACCCTCTTCTACCATTTCCCGTTGTACGCAGGGGAAGGTAAGGGTGACATCCCTAGCAGACAAGTTGTAGGCAGTAACATTGGCCTTGGTTTCTCCGGGGTCCTTCCCACGTACCACCTCCAGAGCACTGCTTGATTTTTGTCCTCGGCGTCACTGCAGCCAGTTGCTAAAGAAATGCAGGTTTTGTGCATCCTTTGCAAAACTTTGCTGCTGTTCATGCTTGGTACTTATTCCTTAATCTCGAAGTCAGGTGAATTCTGAAAGCTTCTGCTTTGCCCTTTGACCAGGGCAACATGCTTCCTATCTCCAAACCAAGCACTCACTGGTTCAGGCAGGTTGGACTTTGGTTTCGATGGCCTTGCCTTGGGATTATATAAGGTTGGCCAGAGACGTGGTTGATGGAGTGCAGGTATTGTGTCTCATGGCACTGCAAGTCAGCAGCCTGGACTGCTGCAGAAGAAAGTGCAGTGTGTGACAGAGAGGAGCTCCACCCCGCGCTCGCTCTTGTTCTGGTGTTTCATGTCGGGAGATTTGAGTAAGCTCTGATGCACTGGGCTGAAAACTGTAAAATGCAGCATAGAAACCTTTACTTCAGCTGGTATCCTGTCATGCTGCTGTGCGGTGTTAGTGAAAGGCAAAGGCTTGAACGGACGCGACGAACGACCTCTGCTCTAAGCCACAGAGGACCTTCCATCACATCATCAGATGTCACTGAAGCCTGCAGGAGTATGTGATGCAAGATCTGCAAGTGTTTTAAGAAAAATAAATTAAAAAAATCGAGAAAAAAAACCCCAAACCCTGACCATCCCCCTC
>NW_008795575.1:899499-937433 GCF_000699145.1 Aptenodytes forsteri
CCCAACCTCCAACCCTCTCTGGAGGACCCACCTTTCCATTTCACAGAAGAGCTCACCAGGACAAGGGGAACGATTGCAGCACAGCCATGTGCTTTAGCCACTAGTGAAAGCGGCTAGAGGAGTAAACTGCTCTTTTGAGGCTTTGCTTTCAATTGTTTGGTTTCCCCCTGACCCCAAAACCAATGAGTTTCAGATGGATGTTATCCTGTGCCAAATGTGCATTGTAGAGCTGATGCCTCGGGTTTGCGGATGCATCCCTCTAGATGGTGCTAAGCTAAAGAGAAAAGGCGGGTGGCAAGAGGCCTTGGAGGAGAGGTTGTCCTGCGGTGCGCTGCCTCTGCACATCTGGTGCTGCCTGAGGTCTCCTGGGCTAGGAGAACATCTCAGCTCTCTGCTTGCTCCCAGCGAGGCGCCCATGCCTTTGTACAGGTGTTCTGCTATGGCACTCATTGTGTCTATTTTCTGCAAATACTTCTCAGGCCCTTCTGCCACTTCATATTTCCCTTGCTGATGTGTGAGACTCCACAAATGCGTCATGATTTTAATCAGTGCATCTGCTCCTATCCGTGCACTAAATCAGACAAGTTGATTTTAATGGAAAAATTCCATCTCAGCTATTCTTTCCACTTCAACCAGTTTTACTGAGCAGCACAACTAAGACTACATCAGCTGAGTCCTCTTCTATCTTATGCATCGTTAGCCTGAACCTTAACCAAATTCAAGCATAGATAATGTATGACTTATTAATGTGGGCAATCGAGAGAGAATTCAGCCTGGCTGCCAGAGAACAGCAAGGATCATTGAGGATTAGCTGTGAAGGGGAAGTCTTTTAGATCAACAGCTGAACAGATTTTACTTTGGAGTCACAGATGGGCAGTAAATAAGCTATTGGAAGAGAGCTATTGTTAGAAGAGACTTTTAAAAAAGAATAACCACATTCAGGTCTGTCATGGTTTAACCCCAGTCGGCAACTAAGTACCACACAGCTGCTCGCTCACCCTCCCTCCCCCCCTGGTGGGATGGGGGAGAGAATCGTGGGGGAAAAAAAAAAAGCAAAAGCTGTGGGTTGAGATAAAGACTGTTTAAAAGGACAGCAAAGGAAGAGATAATAATAATAATAATAAAAATAAAAGAATATACAAAGCAAGTGATGCACAATGCAATTGCTCACCTCTCAGCTTCTTGTGTACCTGGGGCAGAGCATGAAGCTGAAAAGTCCTTGACTTAGTATAAGGACTACTTAGCAACAACTAAACCATCAGTGTGTTATCAACATTATTGTCATACTAAACCCAAAACACAGCACTGTATCAGCTACTGGGAAGAAAATTAACTCTATCCCAGCTGAAACCAGGACAAGGGCTGTTTTTCTTCCCACTAAGTATAAACAGGGGAAGAACAACTGTATTGACCTCAATAGCACTGTATGCGTGTGATGCTGCCGGGAGAAGAGAATTGAGCTTCTCTCCCCGTGCCTTGTTCTGCAGAGGGAAAAGATGTTCGTACACAGCGACGGTATCAATGCGCAACCTGCTGTTTTCAGTAGGACTGCAGAAGACAGCTCTTTGGCACAAGCAGGCTTAGCTCGGCTGGAGCCAAGGAGCGTTCAGCTCCCATTCAGGTGCATGGCATACAGAGCAACCTGAGAAGTGAGTTTTGGTGTCGGTCCTGTTCCTGTGCAATTAGCTCTGGCTGCTGCCCCAATATCACCTCTTCCCTCAGTCGTGGAGAGAGGCTGTTAAGGGTTTTAATTACTCCCCAATGTAGATTTGTTGGCCTGAGCTTTTAATGTCGTTTCTACTGATACAATGGAGAAAGACTGCATTTGCCAAGTTTTCCTTCCAAGAATGGCTCAGCTCCATTCGTGATGAGCCCATAAACTGGATTAAGAGCTCAGGGACAGATTTTCAAGTATTTGAAACCCATAATCTGGGCTGGGCTTTCAGAACAGCTCAGTCATCTTGTAAATAGCAAATCATGGTCATAAATGCTCAGCACTTTGCAGTTTATATCAGGCTACTCAAGGCCATGTTTTCTGTAAAGCACAGCACCCAGTGCTCCAGGATCTTGGGAAAAGCAGGGTAGTTAACTGCTGACCTGAGACCTGAGCTTTTCTGAAGATGAGACTCCTCAGCTTCTTGATTCTCCTTCTCAAGAAATGCATACACCTCTGAAAAAATTACTCCTCAAATTAATCCATGGACTGCAGGCAACCTATCATCCATTAAAACCTCTGATATTGCCCATGACCACAGAACGTTAACTTGTGAAGTTAATGAGGGATCTCATCTCCAGCCATCAGTCTGACTCCATTTCAGAGCATCTCTGCTGTAGCCACATCCGTGAGCTGGGGGTTCCGCAGATAGACCTGAAGATACCTTTAGTGTGAATGAAACTAGAGGTGTTACAAGGAGCGATGTGGCCATAGCTAAATACCCACTATTTTCCCAATTTTGTTGGTGGATTTTACCCTCAGCATTGCTACACTTGCCCTTCTCCTTAGCTCCATAGTTGCACCTTTCTTTGAATACCTGCTTGTTTAGGAGGAAATAAGCTGGGCGAGATGGGTTTAGAGGTCTGGTCCAGTTCAGAAGAAAGGAAGGGTGACTTTTAGCACCCAGGGGGCCGGGTCACTACAAGTCAGCCAAGCATTGCGGCTGCTGCTCCGGAGCAGCTCAGAGGGCTGCGGGGCAGCAAGGAGGCAAAACGCGCTTCTGTAAACATAGTGCTGCTGCTGTTTACTTAAGTGCTGAAGAACAACCACAGGCAGGCTGATGCGCTGTGTCAGAAAACCTCACTGGCGTCAGGAGAAGTCAAGGCGTAAGCAAAATGTCAGCAAGTCCAAACAAGGCTTTCTTCCAGAGGTCTGGCATGCGGGGTCGGAGGGGTCTTGGTGCGCAGGAGCTAGTGAGACTCTTGTGATGGCAATTATTCACGACTATGGATAACAAGACAGGGAGAAGCATTTTTGGAGCCAAAGATGGCATTGTGTTTTTCCGGATACTTTGTTCTTGGCATTGGTGGTGGGGAATTCCTGTTGAATCAAACATTCCTCAGGTGGGACTGGCTCTTGTCATGTTGGTGACCTCTTTGCTGTGGCATGGTGCTCCTTTCTGCTGGTGGGCCCGTGCCACTGGCCCAGCCCAGCTCTTTCTCTCCAGCCTGGATGTAGTCATTGCAAAAAGCATATTTCTGAATAATTGGTCCTGGTATTTGCAAGTCTGATGAGAGATGAATGTGACGGCAAGACTTCCCTGGCAAAACACCTCCAAAATTGTTTACCTGTGCCTTTCCCAGCCCTTGGCACAGTGACATCCTTGCTGAGAGGGAAGAGAGCCACCAACACAACTCAGAAATCGATAACCGTGACATGGAAAATGCCCAGCCATCGTGGGGAGGGTTTCAGGAAGGTGGAGGGCTTGTAAAAGCCCCAGGGACAGGCGGTGGGTTTGCTGTCCCCCATGGAACAAGGGCAGACGGGTGGCAGCAATACCAGCCCAGCTTGGCTCATCCTCTGGCACTCTGAGCAAATACCGGCAGCAGAGCCAACGGAGGAGATCCCTTGGGGTGTATTTCATCTCCTGCTGTTTGCTGATCATTTTAGTGGCATGGGAGCCATCACCTGGCCTGGCCTGGCCTTGCTGCAGTTGTCATTCTTGGCTAGGCGTTTCTAGCAATTACTGCCAACCTCTGAAGGAACAGTATTTTGAGATGATTTGCCCACAAAGCACAAGATAAAGATCACTGTCCCCTGCCTCTTCTCTGGTTGCACATAAATGAGTGAACATGCAAGTTGAGCTGCAAGGACTTGTGTGTGTCTTCTTCAGCAGCCCGCTCTCATGTAGGGCAGCCTTAAAAACGTATACAAACAAGGCATACATGTAAAACAGTGCTCAAAGCCCTGCTGAAACTGGATAAATCTGCTTCCTTCTTATCCACACAGCCAGATACCTGTCAGAAGGGCTGTTATGGGACCCAATTTTCTCCTGAGAAATGCTATTTGCTTGTTTCTTGCCATTGTGGTGTCCTCAGAGGGCTCATGTAGAGACTGAGGTGCCTTTTGATGTTGCACCTTCCTGACCATCCACTCTCCTCTTTTCTCTGCCTTTCTGGGTGCCTGGCTCATCTCTCCCCTTCCTCTGGCCTGCAGATCACCACTGTCTTCAGGGAGCTTTTGGGATAGCTGTTAGCGTTTCATAGTCTTTCACCCATTAAATACCAGAGTATTCAATGCTACTGAATATTTGATGTATTTTTTTAATGTATACAGCCTTTATTTTGTGCTGTATTCCTGCCTCATTGCTAGGCAGCTGGTGAGAATTAAGCTTGTTTTTTTTCTCTGAAGACTGAAACAAGAAGGGTGTCTAATACTGTAGCTTTCCCTGTGGCTCTCAGTGTTTCCTTTTCTTCTCCTCTTAGTTCTGATGAATGCAGAAAACCTTTTTTTTGGTGTCTCTCCTAACCCTTCCTTTCTACGTCTCAGATTGCATCTCAGCATTTGAGTTTATCGCTAAATATTTGTGCCACTCTCTTACACAGTGTTTACCCATATATCCTCATTTCTAGGTGTTGTATTGCTCATTCTGATTTTCTGAAAGACTTCTTGTTGCAACTATGCTGGTCCTTCATAACACTTTCTATTTTTCTGCATGGGGAGGGTTTGCTATTGTGCCTTTATTTTTCTGCTGCCCACTCTTCTGCTTCTCTTTGATTACTTTCTAGTTTCAGGTTCTCAGTCAGTTCATGTTATGAACTAAAACTAAAACTGACTGTTCACATGATCTGAAACAATTTAGAAGCGTAAATTTGCCTTCTCTCTAAAAAGCTGTGGTTGTGTTTTTCACTCGGCGTGCAACCACACTGGTATGCACCAGTCCCCAGGCTGGATTTAGCGGGACGTGGGAGAGTGAGGGAGCCGGCTGTCCCTCCGCTGGCCGGGTCAGCAGGCGCTGCCCGGAGCACGCCATGGCAGACCGTGATGCAGATGCTCTTCCTCCCTCCCTGCTGGCATCTGGTTTCACCTATCACCGAGAACGAGAGTTCCTGACTTCAAGAGATGAACTATTTTTGACTGAAGCCAAAAGTAGTGTCGGGACCCTTAAATATTCAAGCATCTTTATCCACAATCCTTGGATATTACCGCTATGTTTGTAACGGGTCTCATGTGATGCAGTTTTTTATTAGGAAGGAATTGCATCTGCGGTTAAATCATGCTACAATGCTGTAGGGCAGCCAAATGAACAAAGGACACTTGGCTCATGACTGAGTATTCTGACTTTTGGGTTTTTTTGTGACCTCAGATTCATTTCCAGTGATAAACCATGGCTCATAATGCACAGCAGAGCTTCCGGTAATAATAGAGAGATCACAGCAGCAAGATGGAAAGGGAAGTGTCTCGCCTGATGACACTACATGTTGTTATGTGGTTGGACTACAGATTTTTTTTTTTTTTTCAGGCTGAAACAATGAGAAAGCTGCATCAGGAGCCATCAGCGATAGCAGTAATGAATGGCTGCACTCTTCCTTTGAGCATTTGAAGCTCCTTGGTTATTTTTACGCCCGGGGCCATGTGGACTGGCAGTTAGGGCACAGGGCAGGTGAGAAAGGAGTCGAGGATCCTCTGGGCTGCAAACAGGAAATGCCGGGGCTTTCTTGCCGAGGCAAGAAATTCCCTCTGGGTTGGGCTGTCATGTTTAAATAGCCGGTTATTGTTTACATGAAATGGTATTTAATTCCTCCTCACCTGAGTGGAACCATTGCTTTGGGTATTAGTCAGGTTTGGGACGTGGTTAGTCAGGGACCGGGAAAAGCTGCTTCACCCTGCCCCGGCATCTCTGAGCCCCCTGGGCTCCCTCCACCATCACAAAGCGCTGCGGGGAAATCGTTGCCAAAGGATTTATTAAGTGCAGGATGGACCAGGGCTGTGCTCGGCTGTTGGTTCAGTTGCTGCTTTTAGCTCAGGGAAAAAAGGCCACTCTTTTCCTATTAATAAGCCGTGTCATTTGGTGAATATTGCCTAGCATACCTGGTGTGCTGGGTGTAACGCAGGGACCAACGCATCAGCTTCAGGGTGCGTTTTACTTAAAAATCTTTCTCATGGTGCGAGAATAATAGAAAGCCTCAAAAGTCATTTGTTGAAGGAGAAAAGAACCCACCAAAATTCATACTCATGGGGAAATTTCCACTAGGTGAAGTTTAGATGAAAAACTGAGGGAGACGTCGTAGCACTGACGTTGTTGGTATTTTCTGATCAGATTTTGTTCAGTACCTTGAAAGGGGATGGTGCAAAAACTTGGTCCTTAGCCAGGGTACAAACTATACTGCTGCTAGTGACAGGAGGGAACTACATCAGCTTACAACCACTGATGGTGTGGTCTGTCAGCTCTGGGAGCAAATTAAATAAGAACGGTTGTTACTAACTTAGACGGGGGTGAGGTCTTTAGAGCAGGCCAGAGAATTTAGCTGTTAACATTAATGGAACATTTATAGAAAAATTTCTCTGGGCTGCTTTACAAATCAGCCTGGGGTGGCTGTAGGCCAGGCTGTTGACTGCATAGACCTGATGTGACTTTTACTCATAGTGGTTTTAAGTCTCTGGCGTCAGCTCCCTTGACTTTAATATGGTTAGCCTGGATTTACAGCACTGTAAGTGGGGCTGAAAGCAAGTTTTCTGTGCCTATTAGAGGGTGAAACTGATGTCTTTGCAAGCCAGCCAAAGCTTCTGCAATACTGAAATCTCAGAGTGGATGGAGAGTGGGATTTTCAGAACCAGCTAACAGACTTCCAGTTGTGGGTTGTGAGGCTTTGAAAATCCCAAACAAAGGTCTGACCAACCCCTCTAAGGCAAGCTGCTTTCAAGTGGCTCATTAGCCTTAGCACAGGGAGGTTAGGTCGATTAAACCACTTTCTAAATTAAGTTGGCTAAATCAACATCCCTTTTCTCACAGCGACGTGGCAGTAGGAGGCAGGTCCATGATCAAAGCTGTGGGGCAGAAGCTGATCCCACCCAGATGCACATTCAGCACGTGGCACCACGGAGGGGACCCGGGGCACAGAGGGGCCCTCAGCCCCGTCATCCCTGTCAGTGTGGATCCCACGGTGCCTGAAACCAAAAGGCTGACTGCAGGAAGGCTACTTCTCATCAGATGTTCTGCCTGACCGGAATCGGGAAGTGCTGAAAATTCGCTAAAAAAGTCACAAATCAGGGGCTTTGCAGAGATTTCAGGTAGACCCCAGATAAGCAGCAATGGTGCTGAGCGTGGCCATGGAGACGAGGCCTGACGCTCGCCTGCTCCGTGCTGTGGGCAGTCACTCGCCTCTTTGCAAATGCTAAGAGTGCAATGCTGCACATGGAGGCGACGACGGGTCTTGCAAAAGGGGTGGTCAAAATGACTTGTGATGCTTGTCTCAGCTGACGCATTGTGGTGTGAGATTGACCCCAATGACCGAGAAAACAGGACCTCTTGTTGCTACGTGAGAAAAGTTGGGCTGAGCAAGAGTCATGCTCTGCTTCTCTGAGCCAGGGCAGGAAATCGAGATTAAGCGAGACCCCCAAGGCATGCATTGGTCATGCTTGGTTGCGAGTACAGGGAACAGAGTGCTGCTGCTCCAGATTGCTGAGGAGCAGCTGCTGAGCCAAAACTGCTGGTGCATGGGCCATCTCGAGTCTGCTCTTGCTCTCCGTGTCGCACAGCAGGAAAAGTTCCTTTGCAGGTAACAGCAGTCGGCGATGCCCTTCCCGTCTCTGTGGCAGGTTCTGTGCTGGGGTGATAGAGCCAGGACTTTCTGCCTGATCCTGAAATCTACCCCCAGTGTCCCTGAGGAAAGTGTTCCTAGGAAAAATGGATTAATAGCTATTGAGGGGTAATGAGAAGAAATCAAGCAGACATTCCCACACTGAACAGCAGATGGTCTCCGTAGGTCCAATCCAGTGAACTGTCTAATACAGTAGAAATCTCACCACTAGAGTTAATTGTGGCCAGATGAGTGAAAAGACTGAGGTCTGTGTTGTGAGATGTGCCTGTGTTGTCCTGTTTGAGGCTAGGCTGCACTTGGTTAACAACAACTAAAACATCGGTGTATCAACATTATTCTCATACTAAATCCAAAACACGGCACTGTACCAGCTACTAGGAAGAAAATTATCCCAGCTGAAACCAGGACAACCAGATCTGTGTTTTATCATCACGGGCTAGCTCCTCTTGCTGCCTGCACATTCAGCCTCCCAAGAAAAGTTTTTCATCCAGCCTCTCCTCTCTGCTATCTGATTTCCATGTCAATGATAATTTCCCCAGAACCAACTTACCAGGACAGGAAAGAGGGAGTTCAGGGATAAAAGATCTTCAGGAGTCACCCCTATAAGGGACAGATAACGTCTTATGGGGTAAAGAAATACCAAAAAGCCTCTGCCACCTGGCACGGTCTGGTGATGCACAAGTCTGTGCAGGACCGGTGCTCTGCAGATAACCTGAGGCCATCCTGCCAACCGTGCTCAGCTCTTCTGCATGGAGCCACGCAGCACCCCTGCAGAGCTGACCCTCCTTTTTAATCCTCACTCTTCTCCTTCACCATGAGACAAGCCAGACACAGAGGATGTGACAAATCATGTGAGAGGTTTCCTAAATGGGCACAACCGTTGGGTGCCCAGGGTAGGGCAGGAGATGCCAGCTCAACTCCTGGCTCTGCTCTCACTGCGCTCTTACGCAAGCGGCTTCATTTCTCCATTTCCTTCACATCTGATTAGCTAAGGCATTTTTCTGGGCAGGGACCGTGCTTTATTTCGCTTGGGCAAAGCACCTCCTGTGAGAGAGGCTGGAGGAAACTGATGGGATAAAAAACACAGCATGTGGCAGCTCTTGCCCAGGGCAGTTGTGCAAGGAGCAGCTCGCTCCCAGGGCACATAGCCTCGCACTGCCCTACGGCACAGACCCCACTGTGGGTCTTCATCCGTGCCTGTGCAGGATCCCATGCATCAGGGTCTTGGAGGCCCTGGGGTGCTGCTGCTGCTCCTCGCGCATCCCTGCAACCCCCTTCCTGGGTCCTGGGTGCTAGCGAGGTGCAATGGGTAGGGCAGGACTCAGATGGGAGAGGGAAAGAGGGCACAGCTGGGAGTTAAATGGCTGTTGTGGCTTGTGCTGTTACAGGTTTTGTCAAAAGAGAGGTCTCAAAAAATTATTAATATAATTTTTTTTTTTAAACATACTGGTAAAGATGCATTGATTCCAGGAAAATGTTATTTCCTCCTTCATATAAATCTTAATAAGTAATTCCCTACAAAAGCAATTAATCACCTCCTTCCAGACTTTGGATTATTAAATATATACCTATTAAGAATTACAGTCTCATCTGCTTTCACTGTGTGTTCAAGCCCATTACTATAGTTGTTCATAGAAATAACCCCAGCTAGCTCATATTTTCCTTTGGCCACCTTACACTATTATTGCTCTTATTCTTCTTTTGTAAGAACCCAACAAAAAAAAATTGAGAAATGGGATACAAAAATGACAAAGTACCGAGGAGATTAAATGTTTTTCTGATGAATTTTGCCAACACTGTAGTTTCCTGGAGGATGCTTTAGAATTCATTTCCTATCATAGGCTGCTAGATAGAGGTTTTTTTTTTAATTTGCATTCATCCATATTTCTGTTGGTAAAAAGCTCTGTACATAATCCAGCAGCTCTGTTGTATCACGTCCATTGGCACCAGAGACAGGATTGCATTAATGCCTAGATACTATTGAAAATCTGTATTACAAATTACTATGGCAAGAAGCTACTGCAACGTGCTTGAAAGGCAGAGAAAACTCATCAGTGTGGTTTCCCTCTGAAGATCTGAAGCCGCTGATGACAGGGAGTGCAGAGTCCTGTGCCTACAGGGGTTTGGGCAATTTGGGCTCCATCCAGGCATTACCACAGGCTTTCTCCGTGACTGGGAGCCAGGCGCTCTGAAAACCCTCCCTGTGTTTTGGGACTGTGTGGGACCTGGGGGTTTTGGTATTCTGCCCATGGTGATTGCAGGGACACGGCTACAATTTCTTCTTCTCCATTTGCTGTTTCTGAAGTGGAAGCATGCACACTGCCTCCCTCACTGTATCCCACCTGCAAAGCATTTAAGGCAGTGACCCCCTTTTTTAACTACTTCTCTGTGCAACCCCTTGCCAAAAGCTAATCGCAGCTGGGCTGGGAGATGCCAGTTCAAAGAATGAACAGGGAGAGGCTGGTCCTTGGGAAGCACAAATAATTTGTTCCAGAAGGAGTAGAACCAAACCAGCGATGGATGCTGTGTGCCTGCTGCAGGAAGCAGAGCTGCTTTCATCCCCAGACCTTAATCCTGGCGTAGCAGAAGGAGGTGACCCAGGAGCACTCCACCGCTGTTGATACAAACCCACCCGAAAGCACCTTCCTGGGACAGGGTGGGAGCTCTGGGGAAGCTCAGGCGAGGGCTGGTGCAGATGTGCTTGGTGGCTGTCCATAAGATGTGCCCAGAGCATGCACGACGTGCTGGTTTCCCATGATGCGTTCCAGAAAACAGTTTTTTTGGAGGATGCTGCTGGGTGGATGTATCCCCGTGGAGATTTTTCCCTGGTTTCCAGCTGGCAGCATCTTTGTTTACTCTAATTTTGGAAAAGGCAAACAAATCCTCTGAGCAGCCGTGCTTGCTGAAATAGCCAGGCCTTTTGGGAAGCTGATGAAATTCTGCGATTCTCTTGTAGCCATTGGTCCCACACTCATAATATTTTCTTCCCTATGCTTGGCATTAGCTTTTTGATTTTATTTTCTCCCACCATCCTTTTCTCTGTGTATCCCTGGCCTGGGGGAGGCAGGGAGTTTTAGCACCCAGAGGTGTCCAGCCCCTCTCGTCGGGATATTGGGAAACCAAAGAAGCTTGCAGCAGAGATGGAGCAGACTTTGGTGTAAGCGTGGGCCTTTTCTTCCCAAAGGGGATGCCAAGCTATGTGGGAGATGAGTTTCCAAGACTCTTTTTGGTCTGGGTAAGACAATTTTTCCTTATAAACAGGTGGTTTATAAGGAAAAACCTCATCATAGCTGGTTTGCTTACAGTGAGCAAAGCCAGGCAGCAGTGCAGATGGTCACGTTAGCTGTGACGTTCGGGTCTTTCCTCCTAACTGGCCGCTTGTCCGGGTGCCAAGAGCGAGGGCCGTAGGCAGATAGCTGGAATCGGATGTCTCAAACTGGTTTATTTTTGCAGGCTGATAGACAAATTCCTATTTATATCCCAGACCCAGCACTGAGTTCCTGGGCTAGCATGAAAATTTAGCTGCATTAAACAAGAGACTTAAAAATAGCCCGGGCTACTGGATCTGAGCTCACCACTCTGGTAGCTTATTCAAGAGCCTTACGTTTTCAGATAAGCACCTTACTATTTAAACGGCAGCTTCCACTTGGCTAATCAAAACAGCAATCTGGGAAATGAGGTTTTTTTATTAAGTTGAAAAGCAAACAAGCTGGGTTTCATATAGTTTTTTTGCTTTAGCGGAAATCCCAGGTTAACGACGCAGCCAGGGGAGAGGGCTGTAGGCAAAACAAGTGCTGCGGAAGCAGAGGTGTGTTCCAGATTTCCTCATGTAAGCAGGCTGAATGCCCTGCATCAGAGATAAGGCACCTGTCTTTCAGCACGCCAAGGGCAAAGCTATCCTTTTTAACATTTTTTTCCTTGGGCCTTGGCCCTGAGGGGTGATTGGAAAAGAAATGTGCTTCCAGGGATGGGTGATGCTTCACTGGACATAATGCTCAGGAATGCTCTCAGCGAGTCATACAGATGCTTTTAAAAAAGTAAAAGTTGCCATGTGGAGTCACTCCTCAAACAGCCCGAGCCACACGTGCGGTGATGGGTGATGCACACGGGACTTCCAGCGCATGCCAGGTTTATCTGTGTTTCAGGTCCTTATCTGTAGGAAATGGGTGACAAACACATCCTTGTGTGTTTAGCCCATAAGGTATCTATTATTAGCCTTATCGTTAGTGCTGAGCATTGCTGATGCATTCGTGTCCGGGTGTATTATACAGGTCAGGACTACTGTGAGACAGGGCTGATAAGGCTGCACTGTCAGGAGGCTGGAGGAAGAAAAAAAAACCCCTTCTCTGCATAGGTCTATAGTATTTGTCCAGAGGAACTGGGTTTGCAAAAAATCAGCCTATTTGGGAAAGGACAGGAGGGAGGGGGGATGCGGGGAAAAGACAAGTACTGTGGGTGCAGTGGGAGAATGGTGTGTTAGCTCTGTGCAAAGGTGTCACACCGGTACGGGGTGTCAGGAGATCCTATCAAACCTTTGCAAGTCACCTTACAAATGCTGCTGAAAAACACTCCTAGCAAAGTGGCCAGATGTGTATCTGCAAGGGTACAGTTAAGAGCAGAGACTTGCCTCCATCCCAGAGGGTCAGCTTTGAATTTTAGCACAAGGGCTGCCTGGTGGTGCTGGTGGTATTTATTTCATGACTGAGAGCAGCAGTGAGGAGAGACCAGCACTTCCAAACAGACCGTTTGACACCTTTAAAATCCAAAAGGAGGATGTGCAGTTTCTTCTTTTTGTTGTGTACAGCTGCTGGGATGTACTCCAAGCACAGAAAAGCTTTTTGCCTGGAGGCACTGCTAAGTCTCCAGGTCTTCTGGGAGCGCCCAGTGCCCCCGGCCGGGGTCTCGGTCTGGCTGCTCTGGACACTGTGGGTACCATATCTCCCATGAGCTGGTTTGGTGATGCTGACTCAAGTTAAAACTCAGCCTGCTGTCTCCTCAGTGCAGTTTGCACACAAGTCAAACAACTCCAATTAGCCACCCTACGCTATTAACGGGGTCTTTCTTTTGAACTGATTGCCTTCCTATTTCCATGGCCCTGAACTCTTAGCACTAATGGGGAAGTCGAACGCAGGACCGTAGCCCTCCCGGGGTGCAGGGCAGAGCGAGGGGTAAGCCGGGTGCTCTGCAACACCGTTCACCCGCCGGAGGTGGTGAGAGTCCCTGTGAGTTGGGAGGGAGCGTGGGCAACCGTACTCCCCATCGCAGGCATGTAGGTCACAAGCTGGGTTGGATGAGTCCGCAGTGCTCTGTCAGCAAGCAGAGGTCCCTGCCCCAAGAGGGGTTATCACATGTGAATCACCAAAGTGAGAAAAATGCGTCATCTCCTTCTCACAGCTGTGTGTAAAGCGAGGCATACCAAGAGCGAGCAACGGGTTTATGCTCACGGAGGAAATCAGTGATGAAAGGAGGAGTTCAGTGCTCGTCCTCAGTGAGATGTATTATTTTAGACCAACTGTGCTTTTCAAACATCAGGTTTCCTGGGGGCAAACAAGCGGTGCCTGGGTGTTAATGTGGGTCCCGCATCATATGGCAGTATTTGGGGATGGGGAAAAGACCAAAATGGACAGGAAAGGAAGGGCAGTCATAAAGTTTCTCAAAACTTACAACAGATGCAGAACAATAAAGGCAACTGGATGAAAAAAATTTCTTGAGTGGAATTATCAGGGAATTATATCTGATATATACCAGCCAAAGGTTAAAAATCAGGTTTAAGAACTCTACCCAAGTTCATACTGGATGAATGGTCTTGCACATCAGCATGTTAGACAAGTCACATTCACACCAATATCTAATTATAATAAACAGGAAAGTTATTTATGAGCATTATTAGCATAATTGATCTGCTGATGAATAGAGTTGCCACTGTCAAGTAATGAAGCACACAGGCATGATTTATATCTCGCAGTTGGGATTAGTAATTGTTTGTGTATAAACCTTTCAGGTATCTCATGTGCAAACGTTTAGACACCTCTGGCTCGTGTTAAAGCAGGCAGTTGATTAGAGAGTCTGAGCCAGCACTGAGAGCCAAACAAAAAAGTATATCAACTTTCTTGGGGTGGTTCCAAATGTCAGCAAAATTAGGAAAATCTTGTGGCTGGTAAGGTAAACTAACTAGATCATCCTGACCCATCCTTTCTACTTGTGAAACTGTATTACTGTAAAAGAGGGAAGGGAGCACAAGGTTTCTGGGGCTGCTGCTGAGTTTGAACAGGCAGATTTCGTGCAGGTCCCTCCCTGCAGCCTTGGCTATGAGAGACGCTTGAGAGGAGAGTGAAGGTTCAAGGTAGATTTAATCTGTTTGGTGTGAGCTGATATAGCGTTTGTATGTGATATTAGTGCCAGCATGGTGATAACATGGACTAGGGATGGAGCTGAAATACCTATTAGGAAGTAGGTATTTCACCCCCATGGGGGGCTGAGCTCACCTCCCTGCCCAGGGGTGGGGCAGGACCCTCCTCCGGGCAGCCCTGCTTAGGCAGGGGAGCGGGGAAGGCTGGTGGAGAGGGGTCTGCCGAGCTCCTCAGGGGATGCATTCCCCCAGAGATACTGTTCTGGGAGACAGGACATCTCTGTTGGGCTCAGAGCTGAATTCAGACAATTCCTTTAAGAGTTTAAAAGTTGAGTGAGAGGAAAATTGAGGGCTGCAGGACTCTCACTGCAGTGCTGGCTCAAGGGCAGCATAAATTAATTATGGGTTTGTACATAACTTTGCCAAGAGGTTACCATGGGGCACCTGCGGGATCACAACTTTTCAGATATATCTTCAAAAATGCATTTCAACATTTTTGAAACCCTTCCAACAGGAGGCTTAGTCATGGCAGAGCAGTGACAGGAGAGAAAACAAGAACCCAAAGAAAAGGTTCTGGCCTGCCGTTTTTGAAGGGATAAGAATCATTTAATGAAGCCATCATGGCTGGTTGATGGGAATCTATTGCTCAGCTTCCTGGAACAAAGGTGCCTGCTGGAAGCATCCCAGGGCTGGATGCTGGCCACGTGGAAGGGAGGTGTTAGGAGAAGGGCTTTAGGGGTAGGCCAGCGGAGCACTGAACATGCCAGAGCAAGGGACAGCACTGGGGGTGCCTGTAGTGAGGGAGCTCGGTGGCAGGAGCCTTCCTCTTTGTCCCTGGCACACAGGAGATGTCCGTGCCCTGAAGCTCTGGGGCTCCCAGTGGCATGAGAGCAACATCCATGTCAAAATCCAGATGTGCCCAACAGCTGGCAGCTCACTTCAGGCTGTGGTGGGGGAGCTTCCCCGCAGTGTCCTGGTGGGTCCCAGGTGAGATCCATGAAGCGGTTTTGGGCTAATGCCAAGGATGGGCTGGGTGGGATGTCTGGTAAAAGGCTCATTTCTGCTCTTGGACCCCACTCCCCTGCCACTAAACTCTGGTCTTCCTTTTCCATGTCAGAGATTCACACTTTACAGAGGTGTGGAAGAGACAAATTTATTAGCAATTATTGCAAGGCCTATGGGTATTTCTCTGATCAGGTGGATTTCTGGGAAAGGGTGAATGGTAAGAGCTGCTAAGGATAGCCAGGAAAATAAAGCCTCTTTACAGAAATCCCCTGTATGAGCAAACACAGACCAGGATGCACAAAACTGTCCTGCAGAGTCTTGGGCTTAATCCTGTCTGTACCCGAGTGACTAACGTGCCCTTTGAGCAGAGCACAGCACGATGGTGATGAAGATACGACGGGGCCTGACCCAGAGGTGCCTTCCAGTGTCACACTGCAGAGAGAATGAGAAAGCAAAGAAACCAGAACGAGTGACAGAGTGAGTAATTTGCCCAGGAGGATGCTGCCTGAGTAAGCGGAGTCAGTCATTTCAGGATTCAGAGTGCTGAAAAGCCCTTTCTCGTGCGGTTATCTTGAAGGTCACAATGGCACGATGTGCTGGGAAGCAGTCCCAAGGCTCGGCGATGAACCTAACCTCAGAACAATAATCACGCATTGTTTGTTGAATTTCCCCTCTACCTAATTTTTTATTTCCTGATTAAGCTTCGGCCCCTGTACCTGTTCTCTGTGAACTTGCAACCGAGAGAGCCGAAGAAGGGATGGGGGACTTTTGCCAGGACCGCAAAGGTACAAATGACGTTTTAACTCATTGTTGTTTGCTTTTTTCCGGCCAAAAATATGTTTATATATGTATATCTGACTGAATGGAAAGATGGGGTGGAATTTTTTTGTTGCTTAATATTTCCATGCATTTTCTGAAGTGATTTAATGGGTGGCTGCTGAAGTCATTTGCGGTAAATGGGTAAGAGGTGTCAGACTCAGAAACCGTCCAATTATGTGACTCTCCCAAGGTCCCGACACTATTGTTTTGGATGCATAAATTAAGTGTCCTTGCACTGATACCCCCGGTGCCACCTATAAAGCCTTGCCAACTGTATGTGCACCAAGACGTCTGCTGGGAAATGAGTACAAGACCAAATGCAAGAGATTCTGGGTCTGGCATAAACTCTCTGTTGTTGGTGTCAGCAAGTCTCGAAGGATCAATGGCACCAGTGCCGAAAGCAGCAGCGCAGCCTCCGCAGCCGGGGGGAAGGATGGAGACCTCAGCCCTGCTGCCAGCTGGCCAGCGAAGTTACTTCCCAAAGGGCTGTAAAGTCAACCTGGCAGCAGAATGCTCTCAGTAAAACATGGGCAGGAGCCTGATTTGAGCTGCTTTGATTTTGGAAGCTTTCCAGCCCATTGTTTCAAATGATTGATTTTTTAAAAATTTCTTTTTCCCCCTCCTCGGCTCAGAACTGGTTAGAAAAATAAGTAAAAGTTGGAGAAATTTCAGCATTGGCATGTCATTCTAACCTTATCCAATATCTTCTCTACCAGTGACCTGCACGTCCTGTCCCAGGGGAATGCGCAGCTCCGTATTCACCCTGTCAGAAACACCATAATATATTGGAGAATCTTTTCTATTCATCTGAGGTGTGAAATTTAATTACCTCTCCTAGACATTGCAAGGATTTAAAATTATCAATTCTCATGAAATCTCTGCAATGGGAGCTGAACCTTATCTCCTTCCAGTGTGCTGACAACACAGTCCACGTAGACTTGTTCCCATTTATTTGTTAGGAATTTGCTTGTCACTTAGTTGACTCAGTTCTCGCTCTCCTGTCACACAGTGCAGAGCAAAAACCTCTCAGCAAAATGCTCATTAGAGAGTGAAAGTCCAAACCTGTCAGGCGCATCTCTCTCGTTTGTGCTAAACTTAGAGCAGAAAGTCCACACCCAAAATAGAAACGAGGGCTCTATTTCTATATTTCAGAAACTAGCTCAGTCTGGTGGGACTACTCTTATTTCTGAGCTTGACTGTGGATTTGGGACCATGCAAACCATTAAACCTCTTGGCTGAAGCTCTGAGCCCCAATACCAGAAAATTGGTGGTTTCACCTTATTTTAAAAGCAGAGGGAAGGCAGGTGCCTCCACCAAGCCGCATAAGATTTAGGTTGCAGTTATTTAAGGTTTACAGCAATAGGTTGCTATTGGGTTAGAGATTGTGAACAGCTGACTTCTTTTCCTGGACCAGGTCACATTCGACATTTGCCCTTGGCCCCGGGAAAGGCTCAGCATGCAGCCCCCGGGAACGCAGCGAGGTCCATAGGCCTGAGCTGCCCCATCAGCTGGCCCTGGGCAGAGCCATGCTGATATGGAGCAGCTGGGAAAGGGAAACCCAATCCCTCTCCACCTGGCCGAACCCATCCCTCACCTGGAGGTGGGTGGAGAGGATCGGGTACAAAACAGGCCAAAACAGCCTGGAGGGATATGATGCTGGTAGAGGATTCTCTTTTGCAGTGCTCAGAGATGTTTCTGTGAGCATGGCGGCGGTGGCTGCTGCAGAGGTATGCTGTGGATGTCAAATGATGCTGGAGTGGAGTGGCTTCTCCATGGGAGCATCTTCTACTGTATGCAGCAAGAGCATGAGGGCTCCCAAGGGTCTGTTTTGAAGTAACTCTGTAAGGTTTTGTGTTTGACCGTAATTCTCTGACATCACTTAAATGTATGGCTATGTCATTGAAGGATGGGGAGGCAGCATGGGGGTAGGAAGGAGTTCACAGGATGCTCCAAATGAAGAGCCATGCCCTAGCTCATGGCCATACCCAAGCAGTTCCTCAAAGATACTTCACTCTCCGGTTTCTAAAACGCCCAAGCTGGGATCTGTTCCCTTCTCCCCTTACATCAGTGATGCAGCCAGCTCTCAGCACAACAGACGCTCTCTTCGGAGACACTTAAGGGCCTTCTGTAATGCACACAGCTGCCACATGGAGCCAGTGGGACAGCCAGCCTGTCCTTGTGCTGCTCGTGTTTTGTTCCCAGCAGAAGTTAGGGCTACTGGAGTTGAAGGTCTCCTTCCCATCAATGTCTGCAGGATCTGCTGCTGCAAAATGGCCCTGTGCTGTGGGCTTTGCCCATTCCCCGTGAGCTCTGCTGAGGGAGGCTGCTGGGATCATAGAATCATTAAGGTTGGAAAAGACCTCTAAGATCATCAAGTCCAACTGTCGACCCAACACCACCATGCCCACTAAACCATGTCCCTAAGTGCTGCATCTACATGTCTTTTAAATACCCCCAGGGATGGGGACTCAACCACTTCCCTGGGCAGCCTGTTCCAATGTTTAACCACTCTTTCAGTAAAGACATTTTTCCGCATGTCCAATCTAAACCTCCCCTGGTGCAGCTTTTCCTTTCTGGATGGGTATCCCAGGTGCAAAAAAATACCACTGTGGGGGAGCTCATTGTATCGGAATGGAGAAATACCTGAAAAAAGAGCGTCCAGCCAGAAGCCCTGTATCTTGGCTGGTATCCCCGGTTCCTAACTCCTAACACCACACTCGTGATGGTCAGGAATACCATGAATAGCATTAGCTCTGTTACACCTACAGCTGTAACCCTGCTGGGAGCAGAAACACATACAATTTGTCCAGCAGGTTGATCAACACTGCCTCTTGCCCTTGGTGAAACAGCAGAGATTCTTGCCCATCGCAGGACATGCTGCATGAGACTTCCAGGAGAAATGGATCATTTCCAAGCAAACAAAACCAAAATAACATACCAATTTTGTGGAAGACAAGGAAGGGCAAAGCTGTGGGACAGAGCCCTGCAAAAACAAGACAGCTTCAAACCACCTCAAGGTGCATCCAGCTCCTGCCTAAACACAAAGCTGGGACCTTATAGGAGTGGGACTGAACAGGGTCTTGCCTCAGGTCTTTCAAACGCACATTGCTAATAGCTGTCTTGCAGGGACCTTGGCGTTGGTTCTGAGTAGGAAGAGATGGGGAGGGTTTTGGGGATGCACAGACCTGCCCGTGAGGAGCACGACAGAGCGGTGCTGGGGCTGGCCTGCTCACCACTGGTTTCCATTTCCCTGTTCTGGCTGTGACTGGAAGTTGCACTGCTGAAAAACAACATGGTAAAGGCCCATGCTCACCCCCATGTAACTCTGCTGAGATGAGTGTGGTTGCAGCAGAAATGTGCCTGGCACAAGGCTTTATTTTATTTTTAGCCTGACTGGAATTAGAAAGCAATAGAAATTTTGTAATTGAGCAATTTCCGGACTCATTTTGCAAACTCTAGAAGATTCTGCTGCTCAGGTAAACATGCAAAGTGCCCAAAACTTTGCACCTCTTCATCATTTCCCATCACCTCTGTCTACCTTTAGCCACAGCAAATAGAGATGAAAGGCTAAGGCAGTCATTTGGGATTTAGGTGGCTGTCATGGAAATAACTAATTTGTCACAGTCTGGGCGAGGGGCCGAGTCTGAGCCCCCATGTCCTTCCATCCCTCGGCTGCATCCCTGACAGAGGATGCAGGAACACCCTCAAATTGGGAAGGTCTCAGGTACTTTGGGAGTGGCAGCTGTGTGAATGCCAGCTATAAATAACTGTCATGTTTATGGCGTAAGCAAGACAAGTTTGAGCCTTTACAGCGAGCACGCGGCTGTGGCTTGACAGTAAAGCTGACACATTGAGAAATAATTCTCCCAGTTACGTCAGAGCCAGGAAACTCTCTCAATTAGAGAAATATCCTTTCCATTACAAGATGCACCCACCGTTCACTTGACTCAGAACTCTCTTAATCCGAGTGACCATGCCCCACTTCACAAACATCTGCTAAGGAAGGTTTAATTTTGGAGCTGAGATGCCCAGAGGCTGTGGGCAGTGAAATTTCAGTTGAGATACTGTTTGTAGGCAGCAACAAGGCTGTTTTGGTCTTCTGCTGACTGGTGTTTTGCAATCAGATCTGGCAGTGACCAGCTTGGGCGTTTGCTGCTTCAGTGAGCATCCCTGTCAACCACTGCCTCTTTTGCTGTGATGATCCAGGTGGTACCACGTAGCAGGATGCAAAGAAAAAAGCCCATGCTAATAAATCTCAAGACTTTTTATTAAGTTCTTGAATTTTTCTTTTTTTTTTTCTTCCCCTTCCTTTTTTTTTTTTTTTTTGAGATCTCCACCATGATTCAGAGCTTGTTGGTCTTCTGCTGCTCTTGCACCATGGACCTGCCCCTGATTTACACCAATACCAACAGAAGCAGAATCAAACCTGTAGTTCTCTTCAAATCTTTCCCCCACCTGCTCCTTCATCTACGTCTCTGCAAGAGTAACAGCTTCTTCCGTCCTCTGTGCTAGACTGTCCTGAGGACACCCTCCTCCACATGCTGGTAGACCTGAGGGCGAGATGCTGCTTTATTGCTCTACAGCTCCAAAATCACTAGTCATGTTCCTGTGCTGCCTCCATGGTGGCCACCTGAAAGGGAGCTGGGGTTGTGCTGGGATAAAGCTCCTAGCCCAACATTCAGCTTCATTACTCTGAACTTTGGCTAAACTTTTTCTGACACTTCCCCTTCTCACCCTCCCCTTCAGCTGTGAAGCCCAGTGTTGCTGGATTCAGCCAACCAGCCCTACCTGCATTTTCTTCCCATGTTTTAACCATTTCTGCCTTCCCATATTTGCTAAGCCCTGCTGTTAGCTGATCTCTGCAGAGCCTGGGCAGAAGGTGCCGAGGCTGGAGCCTCTCCCAGCCTGGAGAACAAGACCGAGGTTGTTTGCTGGTATCACCCTCGGTTGCACGGTGATGGGACCAGCCCAGTCCTGGTGAGAGCCCTGTGGTGCTGCCCTCTCTGCTGGGTTTGGCTTGGCCTCCTACACTGTCACATCTCGCTGTGCCTGTTCCCAGTGAAGCTGGTTTGTTTTTTCTTTTCTTTGTAAAAACAACTTCAAAGCCACTCCGAAAAGTACAGTTGGTGGTAACCTCTCTGCAGTCCCAGCAGCTGAAAACAAATCTGCTGGCGTGGCTGCTCTGTGCAGGCAGTTGTCGTGCACACGGAGGGTGGTAGCTTCAAAAAAGCAGGTGTGGGTACCACTGACAAAGCTTTCCCTGCCTGTCTCAGGATGTTTCATGTTGAGGATTTGCCATCCTACAGTTGATCCTCCTCTCCAGATGGCACATGGAAAGCCATTGTGGTTGAACCCCAGTAGATGCAAGTATCTTGGATGGGCAAAGGAGATCTTAGCTATTGACTGGAAACAGCCGTTTGGAAATGCAATTTGCAGTGTAAGCAAAGCATAAAACTACAAAGCCCTAGGCTGCATTGTCCAGCTTTCACAAGATTCCCTACTCTTACTGTTCCCATTTACTGGGATATACCTATATATCTCCAAGGAAAGACATCTCTGTTTTTACTTACTGGGTGCTCTGTCTCTGTAGAATATATAGAAATACATCTTCTAATTTTCTTCTGAAGGAAAGACAATCCCTTCAAATAGTTACACTGAATAGCTCACACTTTGCAAAGCCCAAGCTGTAGAACGGGAGGGTGGAGGGAAGGTTTGCTAATGCCTTCCCTTGAAATACACTTTTCCGCACAGAATAAAATGAAGTGAATTTCTCGGGTCCCACGCCAGTCTCCCTTCCATGCTTAGAAAGAACATGCAATAGTCTTGAACTGCACAAACTCTACCTGCCTTGCCAGAAATGAAAACACCAGTTTGCTGTAATAGGGCATATGGATTCCTGCAGTACAGCTGTGTGCTCCTGCAGATTGGAAACGCTTTACAAATATCACAAGTAACTATTCTCTCATCTATTTCACTGTAGCTTTCTTACATGGTTTCAATCATTTATTCAGGGCGCAGAAACACTTATTCACACAGCCATCCACACTACAGAAATAGCAGGTCTCCGTTGGGAACAGGCTAGCTGAGATCTAGACAGATTTGGAGGTGACTTATTGATCCCAAAATTAAAATTAAGCCTGACTTCAATGCTTTGCCCATCTGCCATGAATGGTACCGGCAGAAAGTGAATGCAAAACACTCCCACCAGTGGAAGTGGGAAGCTCTGATTTGGTACCGTTTCACACTTGTTTTGTGTAGATGCATTTCTTCCAAAGAATATGCAGCAGTGCAAAACCAGCCTCGGCTCTTGACAGTAAAAAGTTTAGCCAGCCCTGCTTCCATAAACCCCATTAGATAAATGAGAACAGAAATACCACTGCAGTCTCCTTACACAGTTTCCCCTGGTGCTGTGTAGACAGAGTGAAGGTCTTCAGGACTGGATCTCTGTTTCTATAATCAACCCTTCAGCATCTTGCCTTCCTTTCTGAAGACATTTCTTCAGGGGTTATCTCCACTTCTCCCTCCAGGCTGGTAAACGAGCAGAGCTGTGTTCTCATAGCCCCAATCCTGGAGTGTTCCACCACCTTCTCACTCAATCAGCGGTGAATGAAGTGATGACAGGAAACCCAGCGAGGCTCTCAGCTGGGCTCGGGAGATCTTTGCACGGTGTTTTCTCGCTCTGTGGTGAGGAAGGGTGCAGACGTGGAGACTATTCACACGGCAGCAGGTGCTGGAGCATGAGCTCCTAAGGCCATTGCATGGTCGGTACGGTTAACTGCTTTGTTTTCCCTTCTCGCCCACAAAAACAAGTGTGAGTGCCGATTCTTTCACTTTTAAGCTCAGTGGCTGGGTTTGTCAGCTTGAACAAGAACAAGGTGTGAAGCAGATTTTCTCAGGGTCTCAGGTCAGCCTTTCAGGCATTCGGTGTCCACAAGCTGGACTTTGCACTCCAAATTCTGTCTTCCTTTTACATTTTTACCGTTTAAAAATGAGCCAGACTGTTTTGATCGTCTAAGCAGAAGCAGAAAGGGTTTTCTTCCACCAGAGAACTGGACAGATGAGCAAATAATGGGGTTTTTTTTTGTTGTTTTAAAAGACTTTTTAAGGTGAGCTTGTGAGAGGTGTCTGCCCACCTCGCTGTCAAGCTGGAAACCTAATGTTGGTGCTGGGACTGTCAAGACTAAAGAGATACCACTGCTGATAACAATATGGAAGTTTTAATCATCAAGGACAAGGATTTGCTCTCACAAGCAGGTGGCTGTTAGCTGAGGTTATTCTCCTCCTTTATGACATGATATTACCTATTTAATTTATATTATAAATAAATATGAAATCTAAAGCTAAGTTCCCCAAAGGGTCATTCAGGGAAACACTCTGAAAAAAATTTGTCTGTGTGTTTTGTGAATAGTTTGCAAGGGGCACTGGGGGTTTCCTCCACGCGGCACATTGCCCTGCACAAGAACATGCCTGGCCAAACAGCTGCCCCTGGGGTGTTTGCAGAGAGTAAAACTGATAGAAATTCAGGCATATTTCACCTGAAGACATTCGTCATATCTGCACACATCTCCTCAACAGTCTGCAGTGTGGATGGGAGGGGTTCATGCATTTTCTGGCATTTGAGGAATGAACCTGAATGTTTCCAGGGCTGCATGCGATTCACCTCTGTCATTCCCAGCCATCCCCACTGCTCTTCCCTGGAGAATATCCAAACTGGTTCGTTGCCTATCTGTTCCCAGATGTCCTGGCAATAAGGATCAGTCTTTGATCTAAGATCATCCTCTCAGCAGGAGGTTGAGCAGATGCAAAGGTTGGAGGGCTCCTGTTGCTGTCTTGTCTTGAGCAACTGCTGGAGGCCTTGGCAATGGCTTGGGAGAAACACAGAGGGACTTTTGGGACTGGCACAGGTCTGATCTGAATAACTTCATCTCACATAAGCCAGGAGCAAACACCAGATACACCAGTGCAAAGTACTGTGGGAAATAATAGCCCCATGTAGCTACCATAGTGTATCTGTGTCCAGATTAATTAGTTTAGAGAGAGGATGGAAACTGGAGAGCTTCACTTCGGTAAGGAACATCTCCTCCTTGCCCCTCGGGACCATCCTGTGGTTGTCCTGCCTGTCTAGTATGTGATTTCTCTCAGGAGTTGGTACTGCCTTCTCATGATGCCCCACTCAGCGTGTCCCTCCTGAACTTGCATTTGTTTTCTTTGGATGAGTTTGTTAACCGGACCCTACAGCCACCTTTACAGGTGCTCTGAACGTTTCTGGACATCTGAAATTTCCAGCTGCCTCAGTGGAGTCAGTTCCCTCTCCTGTTTTAAACTGGCGTATGGCTTGCTTGGGTTTGATTAATTTAGTTGAGCTTTAATTAAATTTACTTAAACTAAAGCAACATAAGGCTGATTAAATTTGAACAAAGAGCATCCACACTAGCTGTTGTGACTACTTTTCAGCTGACGACCAACGCCAAAGTGAGAGCAGTGCAACACTTGCCACCTCAGCAAGCCCAGAGGCTCTGCGGCTAGGGGCTTTTTTTCAGCCTGCATCCTGCTCCCATCCCTCGCTGGGTAAAACCGCCTGCAGTACCCAGGCAGGCACCGACGGGTACAGCATTTTTGGAACCACAGTGCAGACACCTTGCCTAGGCAGGTACCCTGAATCTGCAGCAGAGCCAGTTCAACCCAAGTAAGCTGTGATATTTCCATTCACACTGTCTTCTGTAAGATCTGCATGGGATTGCATGTGCATGTGTAAGCAATTTGTTAAAATACTGGGCTTTTCCTTTAAGTTTCTTATTGTTCGTTGGTGGTTTTCTAATTCCATCAGCACTTCTAAGGATGGTAAAAAACCAACACAAGGGAAAGTCTGACGGCTTGTGCCCTTTCTTGCTTCTTTATCAGGTCTGAAAGGGCTTTTAAAAACTGTGTTGTCCTTGACTGTTGTAGCAGCCTTCTCTTTTACTCTGGGAATGTGAAAACTGATGGAGAATTAATGAAACTGCAATATCCTGGCAAGGAGACTTCTGTCAGACTGTCTTTTGCATTAGCGGTTATTTCACTTTCGCATTTTGTTCGAAGTTCAAGACTGCAATTATTTCACCTGACTGATGGTAACATTTAGTGCTAATTAGAACTGGGCAAGATTTTTTTTATGAACAGCTTATCCATTGAAATTTCAAATTTAGGTCAAACAAAACAATCTGTCAAACTCTGCATTGATTTTTTTTTCTTTTGAAAGCAAAGTGCTACCTTTCAACATTTTTCAATATAAAATGTTTCAATGTTACATTTCAAAATGAGGCTTTAATGTTAAATTCAGGAACCTTTTGATTAAAAAAAAAATGTTTAATTCCCATGAGAACATTTAATTTGACACCCCCCTCAAGTTTTCTATTCTGCGTTTAGGAAGAAAAAAAGTTTATAATGGGTTTGACCTTAATATTACAACAGATGGAAAAAAAAAATTATTAACTGAGTCACAAATGCAGTTGTTTCCCAGTGCCACAACGTAAAGGTGGATCCCTGCACCTGCAAAATAAAGTACAGTCAGGTGCAAAACCATAGATTTCTCACGGATTTTTGTAATTCTGGCTAATCCTCCAGCGCTGGCTCGTGGTGGGGCAGGGAAAAGAGGGGATCCCGGCACAGGGCAGCCACCCTGCCCAGGCGCAATCTGGCTGCTGCTGCAGGGACAGGGTGACCTGATGCTCCTGCTGCCATCGGGGACAGGAGGGAAAGAGCTGTTTGCTGGGGTGGGTGGAGCGGATCCAGTTTGGAGTTGGAGGCTGCAGGCGTTGGTGTCCGTCCAAGCCTGTGTCCAGTATCAACCTTGCAAGGCAGGGAGCAGGGCGGTGTTCAGGTCACCAAAGCGGCTTTGTCAGGGAGAAAAATAGGGGAGAGCAAATGGATCCTCTTTTCCTTGGTACAGTTAGATCTGAGAAACCATCTTAGTTGCTTCTCAGTAACAAGCATGTACACACAAGCCTTCAGTCCAGCTTCAAACAAAACTCTCCCAAGTTTTGCTACAGTCCCCTGCTACTTTTTGCAAAGTTTTTGCACTTTTGTGCTGTGAAATCACCGTGTATCTGCACCATATTTGCAGGAAGCACCATGCACTGGACTTCTCACCTAGTTCATTTAAAATTCTTAATGGTGCTCATCCCACTGCCAACAAACCAGAGAAAACCCAACCAGCTCTGCAGGCTAACGCAGCAGAACCAGGAGGAACTTGGAAAGGAGGTGAGTGTTCATTAGCGGCTATACAGAAGTAATTTAGGGCAGAGACCCAGAGTTGTCTCCAATGTAGGTCATCTTCAAGAGCTAACTCGCACTTGTCAAGGGCCTTCAGAAAGAAGCCATCCACCTCCCAATCAGCCACAGGGTTTGACTGCACCATGCAAAGGGCTGCAGAGCATCAAACCGCACTGCCTTTGTCCATTCTGCTCTTCTGATAAGCGGGAGCACAACTGCTAGACACCTCCAGGTGGATCCTGCTGGTAAGGTTTTCCTGGAAGAGCCAGCAGTGGGGTATTTATAAGAAAATATTTCCACCTTTCTCACCGTGTCCCTGCTGTCTCCAGTCTGTTTTTGGAGTCTGCCTGGAGGGGGGTAGCTGTGAGAGCTCTTCTGCAGAGGAAAGCAAAAAGACTTGCACTAGACCAAACCTGGGTGAGGGGGACTCTCCTCTGACCCCTTCTTCTAGCTAGGGTAAGAGGCAGGATAGAGTGTGCCTGGACCCAGGTGCTCAGAAACAACCCTAAGTGGTCAGAGAATCACAGAAAATGGGGTTGGAAGTGCAGCTATCCCTTCTCCAGGCAGGTTCAAGTAAACCAATGTATTCCTGAAGGAAGTTTATAAATCCTGGTCTCAAAGCTTGCCCGAGGAGACTCTACCCTGCCCAAAAAATCGATACCTGCATGTCCCTGCTCTTTCCACCAGGACATTTTCTAATGCCCAGCTCATATCTCTTTCTTGTTACAGTTTAACCCTGTTACTCTGTGGCACATCCCAAGAAGGTATGACGAACAAGGACTGTGTGCCATGGGGCAGGTTTTCACTTGGTATTAATTAGCAGAACTCCCAGGAACAACAGCCAAAAATATCCAGCGAGAAACCAGACCAGGGGAATCACACCATACGAGTGATGGTCTGACATGCCAGAGGAGTGAGATCTGAAGTCATCTCCTATGCTCACTGTTGTGAGCTGCACGAAGTTAGGAATGAACTGAGACTGCACACCTTGGCTTTATTTGCTGTCTTTCCCAAAGGGCAAGAACATCTCTGAGTCAGGGCTCCAGCATGGTCCCACGCTGCTTCTGGGCTGGGCTGGCAGTCACCTGGACCTAGAGTTCTTAATGAAAGACCTAGCCTTTGCATGCCAGTTACTGGCCAAAAAAGGGCCAATCTTCAAACTCCGACAGCTGCTCTTTATTAACTCAGTCCCTTTCCAGGTGCCTGATGAGGGGTTGATTCCCAGAGGAGTGCCCTACTAAATGCTTCCCTTGAACACAGTTTCCTCCTCCCTTCCTCCCCTTTCTTTTGATTTCTTCTACGGACCTATGGAGCTTCTCTTCCAGCCTCTCCACCTCCCATCCTTCCCTACTGCTGAATACATCTTCCCTTGCGTGAGTCTGGTGGTCCAATTTCTATCGGTATTAATGGCCTTGGGCTCCTTTTTCTCAGGCCTGGAACTTTGCTTTTACCAACAAAATTTATCTTCACCAGGAATATTGACAGATCAGGAGATTCATCCAGTCATCTCTTATAATTGCTTTTTCCTTTTTGTTCAGTGGCAGGCAGTAGCTTTGTTGCTCAGCAAAATAGTACTGAGATCAATGGCAAAGCTATATTTTCATTTTTTATAACTAAAATATTATTGCAGCCAATTTATAAGCTGAGATGAGCAACAGGAGCAGAAGAAAGAGTTGCAGCAGCCCCCTGCTTTTTCTTTGGCCACCTGAGTTGTTTCAAAGATATGTGCTGGTGTTAAATCAGTGAAGAAATGAAGTAAAGTATTACACCAGCTGAGAGGGATGTGCCCACGCTGAGCTGTGAGGTTGACTGGAGCATCACAAATGACTGTGAAGAGGGAGGGATAGGTAAAGGGCTCCAGGATTTATACAGCCCAGAGTACTTCAGTGTGGTTCTCCTTGTAGTGTTTGACTGGAAACTAAGGGCAAGTTGCCGAAGCCGGATGGTGCCTGGACCAAGGGAGGTGAAGGTTATCGCAGCAGCAGTGGGTATGGCTGTGGCAGGTAGGGTGATGCGTGTCCTCCTCTTCCTGTGTGGCCAGCTCCCGTCTCCTAAAAGGAGAAATAGGTGATTGTTCATCAAAATCTGATTTTTCTGAGCCTACGAGGAGCCAAAGAACGGCTGATAGCTTCTTGGCTCACTGTTTCCAGCCTCTCTCAGCCCCCAAAACTCCCTTTCTCTGCCAAGGCTGTGTTGTCAGTGCTGCTTCAGCTGCTCTGCTTGGCCTCTCTTGGCCTCCTCTTCCCTTTTGCAGTCTTTTGAGCCGTGAGGGTCTCCCTTGCGTGTGCACCTTTGTTCTGGAGGATGTGCCAGGGAGGGAGAGCCGCTGCTGTTCAATTCCTTTGTGCCATAAAGAATCACATCTGTAATGTGATTTCGGGTAAAAGTGACTCAATCAATACAGTATAATTTGATCCCCAAGAAAAAACTACAACATTCACTTCTGCTCCTTTCCTTCCCACAGAAGGCATCTGTTTGTCTAGAGGGTCCTACACAGACACATGAGTGGAAACCAAGCTGTTTGTAGCTTTATCCCCATGCATAGTGTTCTTCTGCCTGGATGTTATCAGGTGACTGTCGAAAACCAACAGGGTTTGCATTACTGGTTACTACAAAGTTTGCTTCTCTGTTTTCTTTTCACGTGAGCAGAGGGAGTTTCTTTGAGACAGTGTCTGAGGACGGTTTGCTCTCCCCTTGGGATGTGCCCTCAACAAGAGGGCCTCTGTGTTCGGTCACCTGCCTTCAGGCAAGTGGCACTGACTAGGTGTGACTAATAGAGAGGGCATCGAGCAACACCCTTTGCATTAACATTTCAAACATTTCATAACTCAGCTGGAAAGCCACTGCCTTAAAATGTCTGACCTGTGGTTTAGCTGTGTGGATGGTTTTACTCAGCCTCTTCCTACCGGTTTCCTCTTGCTAGCAACTCCTCCTGGTTCAGACCAAAACTGCTGTAACGTCCGGCCTGTCCTGCAGGGCTGAGGAAATAATTTCACATGCAACTAGATGACTTAAATTAATTTTCCTTAGTCTGCAGAGCACCCAGCTCCATCAGCTTTCTCTTAGCCCTAGAGCTGATGGATGGCCGAGTTGCACCTCCTGCCGCACCTCTCCCTCTGTAACGACTCCTGTCCCTTTGCCGTGGGTAGTTACCCACTGTGAGGGCACAGTGTTTCCCACTTTTCAATCACATGTTGGACCAGTCCAGTAAAACTCAGATCGCTCCTGGCCAGACTAACCCACGTGTTGACTGCAAAGTCTTTCAGGCTGTGTTATTCTTCCTCATCCAATCCCCTAGCAGCTTGCAGAGACAATTACAGTAAGGATGTCCGTGGCTCAGCCTCACCTCTTCCCCCTCTTTGCAGCTTTTCTGAGTTTGCCAGGTCTCTGCAGCCAGGTTCCCCTTTCTGTGCCAACTGCCTGGCAGATGCATACGGGAAGTGAGCAGTTTTGCTTCAGAGGTTTTGCAACTTTGACTCCTTACAGCTATTCCTTACAGCTGTTGCAGTTACTTCTCATCTTTCTTTTCTGCAAACTGGGACAAGGTACAGCTGCTGTGAGAGCACTGGCCACAAGCATGGCTGGCACCCATCCTTGTCTGTAAGCCTTTATTCACGTTATAGCTCTTGTCCACAAATCATTCCTGGCCCTGGGCTGCAGGAAATTTCCCCGGCAGGATGTACAAGGCACTGTTCCCTTCAGCAAATAGGTTACATGAAGTTGTAGGCATTGCTAAAAGGTGTCCTCTGTTCCCATCCTTATTTTGATACAAACATTTAGCAAAATCAAAATGAAGTCTTGAAGCTCTTTGGAGCTGCTGCATTTTCGGTGTCAGGGAACGGGAGCTTTGAGCGAGTTCCACCCTGCCTGCTCTGAATCCCAATGTCAATTAACCAAACTCCAGTCTTCCTCCTATAATTATTCCAGAGCTGAAGACACAGGAAGCTGTACCTGGGACTCTATAAGCCATGATATAAATTTGTGATAACAGGCACTAGTACCTGCTGCGCTCCCCCAGACTGCTGTCCCAGGCATACTGCTCAGGACCCAATACCCTGCCCGGTGTTTCCTCCCAGCCACCAGTTACCAACTGCTCCTCGTATGATGTTCTTGCTGTTACCACAAGAGTAACACGGTGTGAGTGTGTGACTCATGCCTTGGCACTCTGTGAAATCACCAGCTCAGCTGTGCATGGAGCATGGACCTGCTTGGGAGGGCAGCTTATTCCCCAGGAGCGGTCCTGATGCTGCAAGCTGGCAGTCTATTTGTTGGGAGCAGGCTGGCTCAGCAAAGGGTAAGTTGGAAAGTGTGCTTGGGATTTTCAGGAGTGACAGAAAGGAGTTAAGCATCCAGGTTCCCTAAGCACTTTTAAAATGTTATTCTGAAAACACCTTTTTTTTTTTGGCATTCTTTAGTCACCTGCAGCACGTCGGAGTCTCAGCCTTAAAATGCCAGGGCTTTTCTTTAGCTTTTGCAGTGGGAACTCTCTCTTCAGCTGCAGGCGAACATCATGGTCTGTCTTCCTCCTTCAGCTAGGATTAAAGATTAAGAACCAGATGGGTTGTTTTGTAATCTTGTTACAGTAATGACCCCATTACAAGAATTATCACTTTTATCATACTGTGCTTCCTCCTTTCCTAAGATTCTTCAGGTTAATCTCTGTTGTGTCCAGATGCTCTGCCTGGGACATGTAAAATTGCAGCTTTTATTACTCAGAGACGTTGCAGCAGCTGGATGCCTGTTAAAGTCTTCCCATTTCAGCTCCAAAACAAGCCCATGGCTAGAAGGATTAAGAAGAGAACAGACAAGATCATGCCATGACCTAGATCTGTATCACAGATTCCCAGCTGTCCAACTTTGCTTTGCTCTGTGGTCAGCATGGACAGATGACCTTCCTGTGCCAGGAGCATAGGTACATCTCCCAGGATTGTGTTTCCCTCAGGATAGTTCATGGGAAACCTGAGGAGTCTATGATCAACGGCTCACGCATACATTCTTCTGCTACCAACTGTTAATTCAAAAGGCCAGAGAACACACAGTTATTTTGAGTGAAGGGGAAAGAAAACTGGTGATTTTTTGTTGGGAAGTGCTGGTTCATTGAATATTTACTGGAAGCTCTTTGACGGCGTTTCCTTCAAGGATGACGTGATACTTCCTTCACTGGTCTGGTGGACAGCTCAGGAGCCTGGACTTTGCTAGCTGTAGAGGGCACGTTTGATGTGTTGGCATACATCCTTGGGAAAGGACCAGCTCACGTCCTGCTGCCTGGGGAGTCCAGAGGTCGGCAGGCATGTGGCCACGGTGCCTGCAAACCCCGGCTTCCCAGGCTCCGCGTAGCAGTGGATGTTTGACCCTACCGGTGATGCAAGGTGTTGTCACATATCCAACATCAACACAGACATCAGTACCTGGAGGGATATTGTTTTGACGATTAAGGCACTAGTTGGGTCTGAAAACCTTGGTCGTGCTGAGAGGTCTGCACAAGTCACGTGGGGACTCACAGCATTAGAGATGTCCTTGATCTCCCTTATTCTTTTCCCATAGTATATTTGTCTTCTGCAGCAAAGGTGTGGTGCTTATTCTGTGGAGATACTTGTGCAATTAGGGCAAAGGGGGCAGGAGAGGCTGGCTGTGGTTGAGGGGGGGTCACACTCAGCCAGGTCTTCCCATCCCACACAGAAATCTGGGGTCCTTGGCCCCAAAGGGTGGAAAGAGGTTATTGGAGAGAGAGGGACCGTGGCTCTGGCTCAGCACCACACTGTCTGTAATCATTGTGGTTTGGAAGGTACCGATTTTGCATCCTCTCAGTGCTTTCATATCTCTGTGTCACCTTTGATAATGGACCCCGATTCCACGTGGCAACAAACAGAGGCTGAGACCCTGACAAATACAGTTTCTCCATGGCAGAAGGAACAAAACATATACAATTTCTGACTTACCATATCACTTCAGAGAATATAACTTCAGTGCGTTATATATCATGTGAAAATAATTTAAATGGCACACTAGAAAGCCTCCTCACTATAAATGTATCATTTTCCTTCAAATTTTCCTCTGTTTTTCCTGTTTGAGAAGCTCCAAATATTTCTCTCTGCCCATTCTCTTTATCACTCGTTGCTTTGGGCGTGCTTATCTGGTTCCCACCCTCCTTCCCTAAACAAGTCTCTTCTTTTACTTATGGGCAAGAACCTAAAATTTTCCATGAGCTTTCTCCTGCAAACCTAACCCTGGGGATCTAAGTCACTGCTTGACTTGAAGGGAACATGGAAATTACGCCACTGGGTATGGATGTCACTGGGGCAGGGTAAGGGGCAAGGCAGCTTTTTGATTACAGCATAGTCAGATCTCTCGCTTATGCAGGCTTCTCCGTTCACCCTTTGCATCTCCTCCCTGGACCTGTCTCCCTGCCTCCCTTTCCCCCTTATGTCCCTCTGTAGAAAGCATTTCTGGGAAGGTGGACCTGGCTTCCTATCAGCCCAAAGGCTGATGTCCCTCCTTCTTTCCTACATCTCCTCTCTGCTGGGGAAGAGCCACTGGGCTTCATCTGATATGGGGATTCCCAGCACTGCTGATCTCATGTCTGAATTCCTCCCAGAAGATGTTTACAAAGGGGATCCCAAGGAAGGATCTGTAAAGCTTTCCATTGACATCTGTTGGCATTTGTAAAGCATTTAGAGAACAATAACTGAGTGGAGCTTGGCTTCCTTTTTACTACAGGACTGAAACAGGAACAGCTGTCTTAATGACAAAAGAACTGATACAAGACACACGCTTGGTTATTTGGTGCTTCTTTTCATTTAATTACAGAAAAGTTCCCTGAGGAGTACGAGAAATGCGATTTTTCTACCTTTCTGCCAAAGCAGAACTGAGCTCGAGCCCATAACCAGCACAGGGAAGAATAGCCACAGGGCAATGCCCCAAGGAATCAAGTCCATGAGCCAGTGGTCCTCTGCCTGCTCCATCCTGGGGTGGGTGTTAGACTCCTTTTGAGTGAATTTCACTTACCGCATGCAGTTTTCCTAGTTTCTGTTAAAGAAAACCCACTGGCTACATGCAAATTTCCACAGAAGAAAAGCAGATTTCTTTGAAATTCTCCAGCAGGATGGCATTAATAGTTGCAAGATTTAAAAGTAACAAAAGTTGAACAAAAACCCCTATTCTAAATCAGTACTTAATCCATTGGATTTTCAAAGTCCAATAACTTTTTAAGAGACTATACAATTGTTTCAATTCTTCCATCTGCCATTGGAAATCTTTACCCCTTTAAAATCACAGTGCAGGTCTTTAATAATGTTGGAACAGTTAAGGCTGTAACATACAATTCTGTACATTTTAATTGCTCATTTGTTGTAGTCCACCATTATATCATTGCAGGACATTTTAAATCTATGCAATTGTAATGAATAGCTTTAGGAAAATAAAATGTGCCTTTGGCACTGAATTTAAAATTAAATGTGTGCCACAGAGTATCTGATGTTAGACCCAAAGGCATATATAGGGCAGAAATCCTCTGCTCCCATAAACTGACATCCTTTTTTGGTTACTACATGTGTGAACCCCCCCTGTTATTGGTGATATAGTTAACATTAAAGAAACCACAAAACCTCTCAGCTTGGGATTGGAAGACTGCACGTATCGGTCTTCTGAGACATCCTCACCCTAAAACGTGGCAGACTCAAGCAGTGCTGCAGAGCTCTGCTCGAATCATGGAGTCAAGCAAATGACGGGACCTCATACAGGCAAGAATAGATGGAAATTCTGATGACATCATATATGCTGCTGAACTGTAGGTGTATGCTCTAAAAGAAAAGTCTTTATTTCTTCAGAATGGTGAACTTTATTCGGTATGTTCTGGAGTAGGACACAAACATTTTTCCACGCTGAGTAGAAACATATTCAAGTTGATCAGAAGTTTCTTCTACCCATCTCCCTCCCTTCTCTAAGTTTCAGTAAAGAACTTCAAGTCACTGCAGGTATAATAAAAACTAAATCCTTTGCTTCAGTGTTGGTAGAAATTTCCTCATACACAGCTTTCTGAAATTTCATCTGGAAGTGATTCAAGCTGTTGCTCATGCATAATAACAGTAATGCAAGAGCCAGACCAAGCCAAGGGAAACTGCTTACTTAATGTGAGTGAACACTAGGGATGAATAGACACAAACTTGTTTTGAGAAATTCTTGCTTGTACAATGTAGTTTTTAAAATTACCGCCACTCTTGGAAATTAAAAATGGCACCAGCGAGAGCTTTCTTTATTATAGATCCTGATTTACGTTATGGATGTGAACAGAACTTGCCTTTGGGTCCCTGATCTGAATCCCTATTTCTGGTCTTTGTGCCTTTGACTCCCTTTCATAGGTGAATCATTGATAGGGCTTCACTGAGAACAACATTCAAATTTATATTTGGACGGGGCTCTGAGCTACCTGATGTAGTTGAAGATGTCCCTGCCCACGGCAGGGGGGTTGGACTAGATGAGCTTTAGAGGTCCCTTCCAACCCAAACTATTCTATGATTCTATATTCTCACCTCAACTTCATGCTCATAGATGCTCTGGATCTAATTTCAACTGTGCAGTTGCTTTTACTTGACCCTGATAGAAAAGTCGCACGTGTTTTGTTTCAGTGCAATTGATCTGGAGACTTGTAAGGGCATTCAGCTTGCTGCAAGAGGCTGTTGGGATTATCTAGCTTGTGTAAGGCTGGCGTATAAGTTACTGAGCAAAGGTATGTCCATCTGCCCACTCATCCTTATTTTTTGAACAGGACATACAGAACTGTGTGATATTTGGGTTCAGACTTGGTTTAGATCTCAGTTCCTGGTCTGATTCTGCTCAGGAGAGTGTTTTTAGCAATCAAGTGTTTAAGGTCAGGCAGCTCAGTGCACTACTGAAACCCTATTTCATTCTCTTATTCCTCCCTTTCGTTTGACTATGGTTTCCTTTCTTTTGCACAAAGCCAAATCTTGCTAGGATGCAAGTAAAAATGCTATTTTGCAGCTGGAAGAAGAAAATTCGTAGTGAAGTTATGCTCTTTTCATTGTAAATGTGCTATTTTTAAAATATTTTTTGGCCTGACCTGCCATGCATCCGAGAAGCGTGGCGTGAAGCTCCTGGTCAAGCACCAGGATGGTGTCATTGCTTCAGCTGTGGCATTTTGCCACTGCCCTCCTTGTAAATGCATATCCAAAATGGACAGACAGGCCAGAAAATGATTTTATTTAATAGGTGAGTTTTCAGAAAGGAGATTTTGTGCTAAAAAATGAATGTCGGTTCAACCAGTGATCTGATTTTGTTGTTTATTCTGTTTCTGGTTTTAGTATTCTTACTCTTAAATGCTGAATAATACTCCTAAATTCCAAAGACTATGAAAACAAATAAAATTTTCTATTAAAGCGAATCAAGGCAAATCAATTTGTTTTGCTGTGCCCTGATCAGCTGTGCTGATTGGAGTGGGGTGAGGCTTACACTAAATTACAGCCAGCTATTCTCCTCCTCTGCAGGTTACTTGATATGGCCAAAACCGGAGAGGTCAAAGTCACGTTAGCTGAAAATCAGAAGTCTGCTCACCTGGAAGCTGATGAGTATAGGCTTGAAAACAACTACTAGGAAGATGACTCAAACTGTGTCAAGAGTTCCCTGTTTTTGATGAGATGGGAGAGGTGCCAATAACTCTGCAATCGGTTGTACTATTTCTGAGGAATTATTAATCCCTATGTGGGATGCTGTTTGCAACAGGAAGGGAGAGGCTATGTAGTCTATTGACTGCAAATATTGTACCGTTGAACAGGGAATGTTTCATTTTAAGGTTTCTGTGTGTAATTTGTCTGAAATAGTTTATACTGTTGAGAAAACAGGATGGCCCACAGGGCAAGGTGTGCTTGCTGCTACCTACACAGCAGTATTTATAGTGGGGACATTTAAATAAGCAATGCATAAATGACACTACTTTTTGTTTGTTTGTTTCTGAAGCAGGTAAGTGTGTCTCTGAAATCATGTACGTTGGTTCTGCAGGAGAATACTCAACAACTGGCAGTGCAAGCTGGTCATTTTGAAGATAGGTGAGACCTTTGAATCAAGAGGGAAAGCGATTGAATTTTCTGGCATTTAAATTGGAAATTGCATTAGGTTTCTTAGCAATTAGAACATTGGGTCACCTACTCCCATCCAGTTTTAACAGAACACTTGAGGGAAAACCAGTCTCTTCCTGGAACTGATGGAGGAACATAGGGCATCATCCATCATTCTGGCCTCTGACCAAAGATAAGAACAACCTCTGCTGATCACTTGATGGCATCTATGAGAAATGAAAGGCAATTTGCTGTCTAAGAAGGATTTTCTCATTGTGTCACAGAAGACCACAGCTCTTTTGCTTAGCTTTCTCGGGCAGCCTGAACTCCACAGCCAGAAGATTCAACTCAGTCCAACCTCCCTAAGAATCAGATTGGACCGACCAAGTACTTGGTTCCTTGAAAACATTGTTCTGTGCCTGACAGGGAGCCTCTCAGTAGAAATGGAATGACAACAGGTGTTAGGGGCTGTCATACCCCTGTGCATCCAGGGGCTCTGTCTGGGGGACAGGAGAGCGGGTGGTTCTGGCTCTGGCATCCTTCAGTAGCCCCAGTCAAAGGCACAAACACTATGACGTTAAGAGGCACTTCATGCTCTCTTGGTAGACTCAGTTTTGTTCTGGGAAGATTTTGAACTAGCAATTGGCATCCAAAAGAGACAGTAGGGAGTGAACCCTCTCTTTGTTCCCTTTAGACCTAAACCACAGCCAGCATCCTCCTGTTTGCTTCTAAGAGCTGTCAGTGTAATAGCAGGTTTGCATCACTCATTTCATACAGTGTTATGAACGGTTCTGGAAGGGCTGTTGGAGAGTTGTTTTGGCTCTCCAAAACATTTGGCTCTCCAAACAAGCCAAGAAAACATTTGTGTTTGTTTTCTACACTCCTGAGGGAGAGATACTGGCTTTATGCGTTGTCATGTTTCCATGTGTACATGTGATTTCCTTATTCCCTGCCTCTTCGCTCTAGGCCAAAGCTGCTCATATTTTGCAACATTCCTGAAGCAATAAAGCTTCCTGAAGCTGGTTAAAGCTGCTCACCTTCACTCGTCTCTATCAGGTCTTCTTGGGAGGCTTTTGCCCTGCTTTTTGATGATGGCATCAGCTTTAGGAACCACGGCTCACTGCTGAGGATGGTGGAGTTCAGGACCAGCTGCAGAAAGGCAGCACAAGGGACATTATAAAGGTTGAAGAACTGGAAAGTGGCACTGGAAACTAAACCTGCAAGTCACGAGCCCTCATTGCTAATCCAGCTTTGGCATGGATGAATTCTGTGACTATCTGCTTTGCTTCTGGTTTGGTTCTTTCTTACCTTTTTGACTTCTTAGGCTGTGAACAAGTCCCTAGCAATTAGTGAAGGAGCTCACCAGGCGCTATACATGTGGCTGAAGGTAAGCAAGGGTTGGATGTTTAGCTCCTTAAAACCAGGTGTCTACAGAGGAGCCGCAGATTTGGCATGCAGCACTGGCAGAATCTTAAGTCATGGATTGGTTTTCCAAGGTCTTAAGGGTAATCACCTCTCTGGTTTTTGTTGTTGCATTTAACTCAATGGAAACCTGCAAGAACTGTTGTAAATAATAATAATTAATAATGATAATAATAATAATAATAATAATAATAATAATAACCCAAAACACCATTTCTCTCAATACCCCCAAAAGATCTGTTATAAATAATAATAATGATAATATA
>NW_008795575.1:937557-940609 GCF_000699145.1 Aptenodytes forsteri
AGCAAACCCAAGCTGAGCATGTGTCCAGGGTTGCTCACAGTCCTGTGCCCGCAAATCTCTGTGCTGGAGCTACACCTTACCTGGCAAGGGGTGCTGCAGGGCATGTAGGGGGATACGCATCCTTGGCAGGACTCAGATCACATACTGAGTGCCTCAGTCTCTGATTTCGCTGAAACAGAGGAGGAAAAAAAAAAGTAAAAAAAATAAAAACACTTCATGTCTTATCTCTGGTTAACGTTATGAGCCAAATTTGTAATCTCGTGAGGGTTTTTTTTTTAATGAAACTCCTCTTTTTAAAGAAGGAGTCTGCGGTGACACTGTTCTCCTCTGCCTACTGACTGAGGTTTCAGCTCAGCACTTCCACTGCCTTGCGCTGGCTGACGTCCTGCCCATTGCTGGCTGGGACATCCCACTTCTCCATTTCTGCATGTGGCCCTGACTTTATCTCCTACTGATGCAGGACTCCCCTGGTGTGTTCTGATTTCGTGTGACACCCATCAGTGGCTGGAGGAGTCTGCCAGACTCCTGCATGTCCACTAGACAAACCCACTGATGAAAACCATCTGAGAGATGTTTTCTTATCTTCATGAACTATAAATACACCATCCTGCTCCATTTCATTGATGAGATGAGGATAAGAGTAAATAGCAAAAAACCGCAAACTTCCCACTTTTCGCCTAACGTCCCTTTTCCTACAGCAGTGTTTCCACAGAAACATCTCGCAGCAGCACACTAGGCAAAACAGCTCAGCCAGGAATAACGAAACGAGCATCGTGTCCTTTGCAAGCTGAAGGCAATTGGCAATTAGGTTTGGTAAATGCAACATGAGACAAGGGAATTATTTATGGTTGTGTAGAGGTTTCAGTCCAGGGAGTAGCTTTATCTTACAGGCTTCAAATGAACACAGTAAAAGAAAGAAGATAAATTTGGTTGTGACACTCGGTGGTCCCTGCAGGTTAACAGGCTGCTGGAGATATTATTTGTTAAAGGTCAAAGCAGACATTAATATTGCTATTCAAAAAATGGGGGAAAACGCTCCCAACTTTACAGCCAATGTCAACAATTTGCTGAGGTTGGAATCGATCCAATTGTCAGTTTTTGCATGTTTTGGCTATGCTTGCCTCATTGTTTTAACCAAAATTTCATCCTGTGGTATATTTACAATTGTGAGTTAGTATGTTGCTTAATGCAAAACGAGCAGAAAGAGAAAACAGGTAATTTTGTGGGTGGCGTTCCCCTCTGCCCATTCGCCCTTGCCTTTCCAAAGGTTTCTCTCCTTTTTTTTTCCCTTTTTGATGACCTAAAAGATATTCTGGGGGAAACTACCCTGTAAAATTCAAAGGGTTTTTTTTTTTTTTATTTTTTTGTTGGTACCAAAATACAGACACATTTTGAGGGTACTAAATTCATTATATTTATAAATTTTATTTCTCTGCAGCATGTTAGGTGCTTCTGTGCAGTGGTTTGAAAATGTTTATTAAAAGAAAGCCATTAACTAGGGTTCAGGATCTAATGTTGAACTCTAGGTTGAATAAAGGCTGAATAAAACCTTTTCACCTAGAACAATAATTCTAATGAGACATTGTGATACACTGAATTGGGAATTTTTCATGGGAGCATCAAGTTTTAGAGTAAACCTTCTGGGTTTAAGATAAGGAAATATTTGTGGGGGAGGCATTTTGAAACATCAGCATTGGAAAGGAAATATATTTCTTTAGAAATTACAGAAGTTTTTGTTTCATCTTTTTCAAAGAAAAAATTCTTGGGTGTCTTTATTCAGTGAACTTCTGTATTTTTAGTTTTCATCCCACTTTAAGGTAGAAAAACCAAATGTCAGAAATTGCCTGGGGGTGCAAGTTCTGTTTTCACATGTGATAGACCAGGCCACAAGTCTCTCAGTGTTCCCATCATTAAACTTGCTCAGAAAGAAACCTTACTTTGTAAGAATTCAACCTGTCATTCCCTCCTTGCTTAAATAATTTTGCATGTTTGAAGGTTAAACATTTCAAAGCTGTGAGGACTTTTACCTGAGGAGTAAATACAGAAAGAAGTATATATTTTAGATTTTTCCTCCCTGTATATATACTCGTCTGAGGCAAAGGCTGCGGCTCTGGCTGGGGGGTCTGCACCATCTACCCCAGCGGTGGCCGATGCTTCCATCCAGAGGGAGCTGCTGAAGGGAGAGGCTGCAGTGCAGACCTCAGGCTGCAGAAGTGCCTAGACCTCTCTCCTGGGGCAGGGACAGGTGACAGACCTGCCTGCAAAAGGTGTGCCCAGGTGGAGGACCTCCTGCCGCAGGTGGCTGAGCTGCAGGAGGCGGTGAGAAGGCTGCGTAACATCAGGGAGGTGGAGAAGGAGTGACATAGCTGGTTCCAAGCACAGTCTGCAGTGGACCCGCAGTGCACGGCCAAATAGCCAAAAACTCCTCCACCAGCACATGCGGAAGGGAGCGGCGGGGCCAATACTGCAGAAAAATTGATGGTTGCAATGGCGAGGACCAGCAGGAGGAAGAGACTTCCCCCGAAGCCTGAGGTGCCATTGCAGAACCGCTTCACCGCTTTGCAGACTGAAGGGCAAAGACCCATCGCACCAGGAGAGATGCTGGAGCTGAGTAAGATAGCCCCGTCTGCTCCCCGCATAACAACCAGCGCAACGAAGAAAAGGCGACGGGTGATAGTAGTAGGCGACTCCCTTCTGAGAGGTACGGAGGCACCCATTTGCCGATGTGATGCACTCTCTAGAGAGGTGTGCTGTTTACCGGGGTCTCGTATCAGGGATGTCACCGAGAGGCTACCAAGCCTCTGACTATACAACCCATTGGCTATTAACCACTGCTGCTGTTTCACATGGGCACCAGTGACACAGCCAGGAGCAGCCTGAGTACTATCAAGAAGGACTACAGAGCCCTGGGAGCAGCGGTAAGGGACTCGGGAGCACAGGCAGTTTTTTCATCAATCCTCCCAGTCAATGGGAAGGGGTTTGAAAGGGTCAGTCGAATCTGGCGAGTCAACAAATGGTTACGGGACTGGTGCCACAGCCAGGGGTTTGGCTA